>NW_020945064.1:13107667-13256768 GCF_900497805.2 Vombatus ursinus | reverse complement strand
AGAGAGAGAGAGAGAGAGAGAGAGAGAGAGAGAGAGAGAGAGAGAGATGGAGAAAGGGGGAGAAAGAGAGATAGAGGGAGAGACAGAAACATGCTAGTCAGCTGTCATCTGTGTCCTTTTTCTTACTGGGACTCATTGCTTCTATTAGAGGACCTTGTCAGGAAGCATGAACCACTGTGGGAACAGGGGCAGATGTGGTCATGGTTTATACAAAGCAGCAATCTCCCTGTGCCAGGCTTGCTGGCTGCCTTTGACCAAGGAGAAGACTATTCCCTATGTGATGAGGCAGGCTGTCAAACTGTAGCACTGTTGACGAGTGAAACTATTGCTGGGAAAAGTTCTTGATGTCATTTTGACATCACTCTTTTCCTATCTTTGTCAAATTCCTCTGGTCTAGAACTCTTGACAGTAGTTTCTGGCAGTACATGCCTGCTACTCAGTGTCCTTATGGATTTTCCTTTTCATCATCTTCACCCCTAACCTCTGCTCGTCTTTCCCACTCACTTCCCCACCATCTTACCATCAATTGCCAAAGTCTTGCTAGTTTCTAGAAAGTCTTTCTGGGGACTCCTCTTTATTCCAGTTGATTTAGTGAGGTGAAAGGGCTGAAGGGACAGTTGAAGGGGTTTTGGGAAAGTAACAAACATCAATAGGGAAAAGAGGAAGAAAACGAAAGAATATATTGTATGGGACCCAATGAGCATACCCGATAAAGGTCTGATAATTCATAGGATTCAGAGCAGGAAGGTCATCTTTTCCAATTTCCTAACCACTCTTCTCATTTTATAAAGGTGAAACTGAGTTCATGAGGGCAAGTGACTTACCCAAGGTCACCCAGCTAATAAGAGACAAAGCCAGGGTTCAAACTCAGCTCTTCTTACTCCAAATCCAGTACTCTCTCCTCTAGAATACATTGTTTTATTAGATCAATAAACATTTATTAATTAGTGCTATGTGCCAATGCCATGACTAGGGTGGGAGTGAGTAGGACTTTATCTAAATTTAGAGGACACTCGAAGCTCCAGTAGAACAGCATAGAAATAATTTAGCTAGGAACCCAGTTAACAAGAATAATTAGTTAAATTTGAAAACCCCTAGAATGTGAGCTTCAAGGTGGCTGGCCCCCAGGCGAGCTCTTCTCTGACCCCAACTCTGCTCCTTTCCCCCTCAACTAAATTGAGGGCACATTCGTTCTACTAGTCAGGGTCCCTGTGTAGACAAGATTAGGGGTTTCCTAGGCATAACATGGGTTCTGCCTGGTGACTCTTGGGCAGGCTTCAGAAGGGGCATTAAGAACGGAAGCGAAGTGTGAGAGGGAGGGGGAAAGTTGGTGAGAAGGGGAAAGCTAGTGTGGGTGAGGGACCGAAACTGGGGATCTAAACAGGGGAGCAGGTGAGGGTGAAAGGGAGAAAGGGGGTGAGGGTGAAGGGGAGACGTAGAGAGGATAGGGAAGGGAAAGCTGGCGACAATATATAGGTGGAAAAGTTGGAGAGAATGGGGGCGGGGAAGCTGGACCGGAGTGAGGAGGGGAAAGGTGGAGTGGGGAAGAGAGGAAAGCTGGTGAATGTTAGGGAGGCGGAGGGAAATTGCCGAGAGGGACAAAACCCAAAGCTCTCCCTTGCAGTCTCAAGGCCTGCGGACGGCCTCTCCTCGGGGAATTCGGGTGCCCCCTGGAGGTAGATGCTCCCACACCCCTAGAGTAATAATGGGCTCATTTCCAACCGCCTGGCGGGCTGTGGGAGTGGAAGATCTTCCCCCAGCCTCTTCTGACACCGCACACCTTGCCCCGACAGGGCGATCAGGGAGGCAAGCGGACGCCCGTCGGTGTGCACAGAGACTCCCCCAAGCTGGGCCGGAAGGATGATCTCCCTATTCCACTCCACCTGGGCCCTCTCCTCGCCCCCAGGGCCCCAGGGCCCCGGTCTGTCCAGTCTCCTCATTCTCCTCACATGTCGCAATCCCTCTTCACCCCTCATCCCTCCATTCTCTCACATCCCCTAACTCCTCTCATCCCCTTCCTTTCAAGCCTCTCGTGGCTTTTCAAGTTCAGCCCCCCACTCTCTCGGATCCCTTGGTCTCTGAGCCTCTCACTTCCTTAGTTCTCCAGTCCCCTTATCGCTCCCTTTACAACCCCCTCCCCAGTCTCCTAATTTTCTCACTCCCCCTAGCCTCTCTTACCGCCCCCCCCTTCCACCCTCCTTCCCAGTCTCCCCAGCCTGGCCAAGGGGCGGGGCCGCGAGGAGAGCTAACCTCCTCGTCCTCCGGTTCCCCCCCCAATCACCCTCCCCCCGCCCTCCTACTGGTCCCGGAGGAACCGAGCCCGCCCTCCGGGGAGGGGGGCGGGGCCTAGGACCTGAGCATAAAAGGCATGGGGTCGCGGGGGCCGCTCCTCACTCGCAGCGGGCTGCTGAGACCTGCGGCGCATCCTCTCGCTCCGCTCAGCTCCAGCCCGACGGGATCCCCTGCGCGGACTCGCCGAGAATCTGAGGCTCCGGGGAGGTGAGTGCTCGCCTGCCATACCTTTCCGACCCTTCATCGAGTCTCTGAAGTGCGTTTCCATCCGGAGGACTGAGATCTCATTCATTTCCTCCCCTTCTAATCAAACACTAAGGTCTCTTTGCTTTTAGACAACTTAAAATAGCAGTCGGGGGCAAAAAGCAGTGGGAGGAAGGCTGGACGTTGAGCTGGAAGACCCCCGCTTCAAATCCTGCTCTGCTGCTTATCCCTGTGCCTCAGTTTCCTCATCTGTAAACTAAATGGCCTCTTTCAGCTCTAAATCCATGGTTGCACTTTCGCTTAAAGTTTTCACTGTGGCACATAGTAACAAGAACACTAGTTCAGGTTTTTATAGAACTTTACAGTTTCCAAAGTCAATGGTAGAAAGTGCCTGGGCTGTAGTTCTTAATAAATGCTTCTTGACTGCTTATCCCCATTTCACAGATGAGACTCAGATTAAGTCAAATGACTTTTAGGATCTTAGCCTCTAGATTAGGAAGGGACTGGTAAGGTTTAGAGTGTTCTCCTGACAGTCCTGGAAGATAGGCAGTGTAAGCTTTATTGCTCCTGTTTTGCAAATGAAGAAACTGAGGCCCAGAGAAGTAAAAATCACCTGTCCAGAGTCCTAGAGCTAGTAAGTATCAGGGTTGGGATTCAGACCTAGGACTTTTGCTTTCCAGAGCAGGTCTGTTACCCGGATACTATCATCTAATCCAAGCCTTTTGTTTATCTGGGGAAACTGAGGCACAGAGAAATTAAATGATTTAGGATCATAGAATTAGAACCAGATTACCTTAGAGGTCATCTGAATCAAATCCCTCATTTTACAGGGGAGGAAAATGAGGCTCAGAGAGCTTTATCAAGATCACACAGGTAGCAAGTCACAAAGGCAGGATCTGAATCTACAGCTGGCACCCTTTGCATTAGACCACGTGTGGTTGTAGGAAGCATTCAGATGGTAGTGAGGATGGTGACATGGTTCTGTGCATTCAGATGTGTGGAGAGATGGGTGGGCACATATGAATGATGTATGTCAAAGTGTCTACCCATGTATCAGGGTCCTAGAAGGCTTTGAGTGAATGAATTAAGCTGTCATTGTTAGCGTCTATCATCAGTAGATGCTCTGGGAACATCTGCTGTGTGCTAGCTGCTGGAGAGGCAAAGAAATCTGCTGATGGGCTGAGGAGAGAGACTATGGACATGCAAAGATCTATTATGGTGTAAGGTAATATAGGCTAAGTCTAGGGCTGTTTCTATGGTCATTAACTGACATAAGACTTCAAAGGTAGCAGGGATCATCACCAAGGGCTGGCACCTAGAAAGTTTCTTGGGGGAGATGGGACTTAAGCTGGGCTTTAGAATAGAATAGAGTAAGACTTAGGTAAGTTACCTTAATTTAAAATCAGCTTGAATTCTGGACAAGCTGTTGCTCCTTTTTTTGCCTTCATAAAACAGAGTGTTCTTGTGTAAATGACAGTCTTCACTTTCAACCAGTGCTGAATTCAAACCTTGTACGATGTTTGGCCACTCCTATGTGGAGTATGTATATTTGGGTACAAACCTACCCACTTACCATGAGGCTCAGGGCTTCCACAGAGTACATTCTCTTGGGTTTTCATTAGTTCTTTTGTGTGAAATGGGTGGATTAAGTGGATCCTTGCCCAGAGTGGTCACTGTGAGCAAAGGGGGTACCTATGCCAAAAGAGACATTGCTGGGGATTTACACATGGTACTCACACTGAAGGTACCTGGAATTTTGCCTCCAGAAGTTCAGCAGTTCTGAATGTTGTATGGGCATCCCTTAGTGCCTCCTGCCTTCTTTCTCTCCCTTTTCTATACCCTCACTTTCACCCCCATCCAATTTGAGGGACACTTCTGATGGCACCAGCTACCGGAGCATGCCAGTGTGGTGTTGGGAAAAGAGCGCTAGATTTGGAATTGGAGTATCTGAGTTTAGCCACTTATTACTTGTTGAATCTTAGAATCGGGGCCCTTCCCCTTGAAAGTCTTGTAAATAATAATTAAGTATAGCTGGGGATCTGACCGGAATTTATAAAATAAGAAATTTAGCCTAGATGACTATGAAATGCTCTCTCTGCAGATTTAGGATCTATGATTGTCACTCAACCGAGCAGAATTTTGTAGGGACCCAGTAAATTAAGATTTTCACACAGGGTAGATCTGCTGTTCTGAATGGGGGTCAGGGGAAAGAGGGCAGAGCCTGAAGTGTTTTGGGAATGGGGGGGTGTAAGGAATACAATTCTGCCACACACTCCGGAAAACCTACAACCCTGCCAGGAGGGTCTGAGTTTAGAGAGACTTTGAAAGGAAGTAACTGGTGCACTTGGAAGTGGGTGGAGCAACAGAATACTGGATTTGCTTAGAGAACTAATCACATTCATTTCATTTCCCCAAGAGGAGAAAATGCCACTCCTGTGGGTCATCCCACCTGGGCCATTGTGTTAAGTTTGGTGATTGATGTTTGGGAAGGGGACCCCTCGCCGAATGGTGACCTTTCTTGTCTCGACGGATCTGGAAAATACCTTGACTTTGTCACCAGCGGTGATTTGTTCTGTATGTGAGGTGCCTCTGTGTCTGACTGCTTGGGGCCCAGGAGACCATTTCTGCAGACTCATTGGTTTCTGATCAATCCCAGATGTGCGAGAATGGCATCACTCAGTTGGGGCTGATGGATTTTAAAGGAAGAAAAATACAGTCTGGGTATTTTTTTTTCAGTTTGTTCAGCTGAATAGATGCTCATAACTTCATATGACAGGAATCTGAGAGCATCCATTAAACCCTCAAACTAAGCACATCTTGTTCTGGCGTGGGGAGGGGGTCAGGAGTAGGAGAGGGAGGGATTTCGTTCCTTCTCCTTCCCTTTCTTGCCCTGGAAGCTTCATAACGACAGTCCCAGTGAAAACCTGACGTCTTGGGGGAGGTGTTTGGGTTCCCTGCCTGGGTCCCACTGCTTTGAGCAGAGAGAATAGATCTCCCGCTGCTGCCCTGTTGCCCCCGTAAGCCTTTCTTTGTGGCTCTGGCTGGGTAATCCTGGTCAGTGCCAGAACAGACTCAGCTTCGCCAAGGACTGTGCCTTGTGTTCTGGGGAGATGACCTTTTGGTTTAGTCTTTCAGAGAGGGAGATTTATCTTCCCTAGATTGCTACAAACCACAGCTTTAGAAACGTGCCTCTGCTGGGATTGAGCAACCTCCAGACAGTGTATTTTTCAAATGCCATTTACTGTGGGAGAGGTAGTCTGGCACAATAGATAGAGGAGCAGACTTGGAGTCACCAAGACCTCATGCATTTCCTAGCTCTCTGACCCTGGGAGAGCCTTTCTGAGGCTTAGCTTAAAGATGGAAATGATAGAGGCTGCTAGGTGGCGCAGTGGATAGAGTACTGGCCCTAGAGTCAGGAGGTCCTGAGTTCAAATCTGGCCTCAGACCAAACACTTGACACTTACTAGCTATGTGACCCTGGGCAAGTCACTTAACCCTGATTTACTGCCCCCCCCATGGGAATAATAAGAGACTCTGCCTCACAAAGTATTTGTAAATATCAAATGAGATGATCTGTGTAAAGTGATGCACAGACCTTATGGTCAGCTCCTGTTATTTTAGAGGGCTAGGCTTGAAGTCAGTAAGACCTGAGTTCAAATCCTGCCTCTGGTACATACTGACTAGGCCAGTCACTTAACTTTTCAGTACTGTCAGGCAACAGTTTAAAGAGGACCAGTTACAGACAGGTTGTGTGTCTGCCTGCCCGGTTTCAATACTGGGAGAGCAATGAAATCATAGGGCTGGATTGCAGATGCTGAAGAGCCCTTCTCTTGAAACAACTATGACCTAGAAATCTCCATTTCTGGGAAGCCTCCCTTACTCTCGGCACAGAATGGCAATGTCTCCAAAAAGGTCAGTCTTCTATTTTGGTTTCTTTTAAAGTATTTTTTTTTTAAAGAAATGTCAGAGCTAGTTCAGCTGAAGGTACCACGTGAATGGAAAAGACCCATTTCTACTTGGATTAGGTCAGGACCTTCATATCCACCCTTAAAATTTGATGAAGCATAAGGATGGTCACATCCTAGGAGCCCTGTCACTCAGCCCCTGTGCTGAATAATCACCCTGGGCCTTAGTTTCTTCACCTGTGAAATGAGGCTTCCCACTCTCCTTTGATCCTCCCCCACCCTCCATATCTAATCAGTTGCTAAATATTATGACAGCTAGGTGGCAAAGTGGAAAGAACGCCGGGTTTGGAGTCAGGAATTCCTGAGCTCACATTCGTCCTCAGATACTTACTAGCTGGGTTACCCTGGGCAAGTAATTTTACCTCTGCCTGCCTCAGTTTCCTTAACTGCAGCATGAGGGATAATCACAACATATACTTTCCCAGGGGTATCAAACCAGACCACTGTAAAGGGCTAGCATAGTGTTTAACACATAGTAGGTACTTAATAAATGCTTATTCCCTCCCCCTACCATCAACCTGTACTCCACCTATTGTCCACCTATACTCCAGCCTAGGTCAGGCCCTCATCACCTCTTGCCTAGACTATTACAATGGTTTCCTAATTGACCTTCATGCACTTGTCCCCTACAGTTGCCAAATTTATATGTGTGTATGTGTGTGTGTGTGCATGTGCATCTATATCTATATGTATATATGTATGTATACATATGCGTATATGCACATATACATGCACGTGCATGTATGTGTATGTACACATATGCACACATATGTACATGTTTTTTTTTTAAACTGAGTCTCTCTATCATTCCCAGACTGGAAGCAGAGTGGCTGTTCCATTTCCAGCCTGGGCAGATTGAGCTGTCCTTAGGCAGCCTGGTGGCCTCCCAAACCTAGGGGTTCACCGTATTGGAGCTAGACTTTGTGTGGGCACATAATAATAATAGGGAGCATTTATATATATAGCACCTACTATGTGCCAGGCACTGTGCTAAGCACTTTACAAATGGCTCATTCGGTCCTCGGATCTGAGCTCATGTGATCGGCCAGCCTCAGGCTCCCCAGCAACAGGGATGCTAGGCTCACACCACTGCACCAGGCCAAATGAAGATTCCTAAAGCTCAGGTCTGACCATATTACTCTCCTGCTCAACAAGGGTCATTGGCTCCCTGCTACCTCCTGGATGAAATCCAAATGCTTCTGTTTTTCATTTAAGTCCTTCACAATCTGACTCTAGCTTATTCTTGTTTATCCCTCTCACAGTCAGGCAGCAAGCATTTATGAAATACCTACTGTGTGCTGTGCTAAGTGCTGGGGTTATAAAAAGAAGCAAAAAGCGGTCCTTATTCTCAAGGAGTTCACAGTCTAATGGAACATAATTTATGTTCAAACCAAAGTGACTTACTTATACCTCATACACAACGTTTAATTTCCTGCCGCCATGTGTCTGCACAGGCCACTAGGTGGTGCAGTGGTTAAAGCACCAGGCCTGGAGCCAGGAAGACCTGAGTTCAACTCCAGCCTCAGCCTCTGACTAGCTGTGTGACCCTGAGCAAGTCACTTAACCCTCTTTGCCTCAGTTTCCTCATCTGTAAAATGAACTGGAGAAGGAAATGAAAAACCGCTCCAGTACCTTTGCCAAGAAAACCCCAAATTGTGTCAGGAAGAGTTAGTTGGACATGCTTGAACAACAACTGAATTGTGTCTGCCCAGGCTGCACCCCTGTCCTTCCCCCGTTCTCCCCCCCAAGCCTGAAATGTTTTCGCATCTCACCTCTTCCTCATGGAACCAGTCCATCCTTTTAAGTCTCAGCTCTGCTGCCACCTCTTACAATAGGCCTTTCCTCACTCTCCCTGTTGTTAGCACTTACACCCTGATTATCTTGCACTTACTCGACTCAGTGGTCATGTTCTGAATTCACATTCCCATCCCTCAGTGGAGTGAAATCTCTTTGAGAGCAGGGACCGTCTCATTTTTGAGCTCCAGCACAGGACCTGGTATACAGAAGGTGATTAATAAATGCTTATTGGCTTGCAATAGCTGAGCTCTGAAGTCCCTTCCTGTTCTAGGGCCAGGATCCCTTGGACCTCCCTGATTAGGAGGTCCAGATCTGCCAGAAGAGCTGGCAAGCCTTGGAGTTTGCCTGGGTTCTCAACGGGATCCCAGCCCCTTCAAAATGGCTGAGCCTGACACGTCTCCTTTGTTCCTTGCTGTCAGCACTTGGTTCCCTCTAACCTCCCTGCATTTCCCATCTCAAGCATAAAAAGATTTAGACCTGGCAGAGATTTTAGAGATCATATGATACCACCCCCCTGCCCTATTTTACAGATTAGGAAACTGAGGTGCAGCCAGGTCAGCTTCCTTGCCCATGATCACACAGGCCATAAATATCAGAGGTAGAATTTGAACCTGGGTCCTTGTTGGCTTCGGAGTTAATATTCTTTCCACGGCACAATACTGCCTCCAAGTCCTGGGTTCACTCTCAGCTCTGAATTTACTCTCTGTGTGCCCTTGAGCAGTCATTTCTCAGTCGGTCAAACAAACATTTATTAAGCACCTTTTATGTGCCAGGCACTCTGTTTGCCTCTCTGGGGCTCAGTTTCCCCTTCTGTAAGATGATAGAATTAGACTAGATGACCTCTCTAATCACTTCTAGTGCGATATGTAGAATCCTATGGGTTGTTTTTTTTTTTTTCATAAGAAGCTGGACAAAGGCCGTCAAAGTTCCTATAAAGTTCCTTGTACCCCATGTATAACATTTAATTTGTATTATCAGTATTACTCTTGGCCTCAAGAGTATCCCAAGAAGCTAATGTTGTCAGTCACAGTCTGCTATGAGAGAAATGATTATTAATAACCAATGATCTGGGGAAATGGGGTTTCTCCTTTCTTTTCTATTTTCAAGACCTCAGTCCCTGAAGGTCGAGCTAAACTTCTCTATCCGACCCAACCCTACAAGGAATCTCTAATCTCAGGTGAATTTCATTCAGTCAAACTTGGGTGGAGACATCTTTTTGTCTAGATCTGGGTTTCTTAAACTATGGGTCCCAGCCCCATATGGGTCTAGATAGTCTATGACTCTCTGGGTAGCCCAAGGCTGGGCGTGGTCTGAGTATGGAGATAGTTTCTCTCTCCAAGGGTGACATGATGTCACTCAGCACCTCCCCTCCCATTGTGTTAACCAGCCAGAGTTAATGGCCACTCCTCTTCCAAAAGAACACATAAGCTCTGAGTATGCCCCACCATGACTGTCTTTGGTCTAATAAAAACAACCAAATGATCATCATTTTATTAATAACCTGCTGACCTTACTAATAAAAGGATTAAATTACCCAGAAACCGTGTCTCTCTCGAACCTTTTTAGTCATCATGGTTAAAGAGCACAGGCTTGTTCCTTTCTCCCCTTAGGATGTAAGCTTCTGGAGGGTAAGGATTATTTCATTTTTGTCTTTGTGGCTGCACAGCCTAGTATTGAGTCTAGCACATGGGCACTTCATGGAATTTTAACCCTTTGGGGCATAAAATATACTAAGGGAAACCCTAGTTACTGGTCCTATAAGAGAGGAGAATCTTCAGGGTGTGGAATACTTCTAGGAGAAAGAGAGTAGAGAAGGATTTTTTTTTTCAATATTGGAAATTAATCTTATTTTATACCACCAAATCTTTGCGTGAACCGTGTCATTTTGATAATACAAATATCACTTGTACATTAGAGGAGAAATATCACAAGCAACAGATTTTTTTTCCCTTAAAGATCCCACAAAGCAATTTGAGAATAGTAATGATAGCTAACCTTTATTCCACATTTTAAGGTTTGCAAAGTGCTTTACACATGTTATTCCAGTTAGTTCTTACAAAAACCCCGGGAAGTAGATGCTATTATTATCTCTATTTTACAGATGAGGAAACTGAGGCAGAAGGTGGTGAAATGACTTGCCCAGGGTCACCCACCTAGTAAGTCTCTGAGGCTATGCTTGAACTCAGATTTCCCTGCCTCTAGGTCCAGTGCACAATGCGCTATGGCGCCACCTAGCCGGTCTTAAAAGTGCAAGGTGGGATGTAAACATTGCCTCTTCTTAGATCATCTGCTCTGACCAGGGCAAGCTCCTGTTCTAATGATGTCTGTGATTTGCCTCCAAGCGTGCAACTGTTTGGCAAACTTGCATCTTTCGCTTTGTTCAGAGAGGGAAGAGCAAGTCAGCTTTCTACAGCTGGCCCAGATAGTTCAGAGCAAAGTCAAATAGTAAAGATGGGTGTGGGGTTTGTTTTGGTTTTTTAGGAGCTAAAACTTTGATTTTCCTCTAGGATTGAAATGTTTTATGTACAAGTTGAGGTGGAGGAGAAGTTGTCAGCATATTTATAAGCAACAGAAGGCCTGTCTTTCTCCAAGAAGAATGTGCTGTCTGTTTCTGGTCCTGTGATGTGAAGTCAGTTTCCTTACGCATTAGAGGTTACTGATAATATTCCCACATCGTGCAATAAGACTAATAATAAATGCATTAAGAAGGCCAGCTATTTCTCATCATTCATTCAGAAAGTATTCAATATCCTCTGTATGCTCAGTACTATGTTAGGTATGAGGGGATGCAGAAGAAGTCATTGCCCAGGTCCTGAAGAACATACATTTGACTTGAAAAGAAAATGCAGATATAGGTGAGAAAACTGGAGACTGGCCAAGGTGTGTTATGTTAATAAGTGTGGTATTGACTCTAGTCAATAGACTATAAGAGTTGGAAGGCCCGTAGGGATCACCCTTAGCGCCCCGGGGGTTCTTAAACTTTTTTTTAGACTGCCTCTCTGGCGGTCAGTTTGGTGAAACCCCTCAGAATCATGTTTTTAAATGCATAAAATAAAATGCAGGGGATTAAAAAGGAAACGAATTATCTCAAAGTAAAGTTATCAAAATATTTTTTTAAAAGTTCATGCCTCCCAAGTTAAGAAGATCCCTGGCTATGACCCCCAGGTTATCTTTGATCCAGGTAGTCCAAATCTCTCATTTTACATATCAGGAAACTGAGGGAAAGTGACTGGACCAAGGTCAAATAGGGAGCAAATAGCACAGCTGAGATTTGAATCCAAATCCCAGGTTTCTTCCACCCTCTCTTAAGCATCCATGCAGCCCAGGCCTCCGCAAGCCTAAAAATCACAGGACCATCTCTAATGTGTAGCCCTTTTGTCCTTGACATGGGCTCCACCTCAGGATGGGGGCTATTTACTATGTCCAAGGAAGAAAAGAGGGAGGCTGGGAAAATAGGATAGGTGCTAGGAATCCAAGTTTGGTAACCACTCTTCCCAAATCAATTAAAATATAATATTTTAATATTTCTTATAAGCAAAAACTTTGAAATTATGCTGTCTTCACTTGCAATGGGGTTTCTGTGACACTAACCCCAAAGATACCTTTCAATGAAGCATTTTGGCACTTCATGCATTCATCTGCTTCATAAACATTTAGGAGTGAAGCAGAATGTACAGTGGTTAGACCACTGGCCTGAGAGCCAGAAGGACCTGAGTTCGAATTTTGCCACTGACACATACTGTCTGTGTGACCCTGGGCAAGTCCCTTGACTTCCTGGTCCTCTAGAAAACTCTCCAAAAAGACAGCAAGTTGCTGAGCAGGTATCAGTCTGCCTTTGTAGGAGTTTCCTCATCTGAGAGTTCACTATACCCATGAAAGCACAGGACTAATCCCCACCCCATCGCTATGAATATTTCTTGTTATTGTCATTCCAGTTACGGCCAACTCTTCGTGACCCCGAAAGAGTTTTGTTGGCAGAGATACTGGAGTGGTTTGCATTTCCTTCTCCAGCTCATTTTACAAATGAGGAAACTGAGGCAAACAAGGTGAAGTGACTAGCTCAGGGTCACACAACTAGTAAAGTGTCAGAGGCCAGATTTTTAAGTCTTCCTGACTTTAAGCTCGGTGCTCTATCCATGGCACCACCTAGCTGCAGGCTATTTGCAGAGCACTATGCCGGGTTTTAAGAAAAAACCAACAATAAATACATCATGGGCCCTGCCCTCATGGAGCTGATAGTTTAGTAGAGGGAATAAGACCGGGGTGGATAAATATAATACAAACTAGAACATGAAAAGAGAGTGTGAAGAGAATAAAGTGCTAACACCAGGTGAACAAGAAATCACATCCAGCTAGGAGTATGGAGGTTTCTTAGAGGGTGTCTCATTTGAAGTGGGACAGGTAGAGGGGAGCTGGGAGAAAGAGGGGGGAAAGGAGAGGCACTCCCTTTCTCTCTCTCTCCAAGTTAGTTTAATAATGAGTGAGGTCCACCTTCTGTCAAATCTCACTTTGTCAAAGTATTTAGGGCAGGTTCCTACTGCAAAGGCTTATGATAAGTTTGTACAATGCAATATCCAACTATTCATAAACTCTCTGCGGGAAGCATCTGAAAGAAGGAATTGTTCTCAGAACTGGATCGAAATCCGCACCTCTTCTGTGGCCTCCCCTCCCCTACCCCATCTCCAACACAGCCAATTTGTTCTTATTTTAAGGAAAGCACCACTAGGCAGAAAACAGGGCCAAACTGTATTTATTCCCAGGGAAGTCTAAGTCTTATGCTTTATGGGTAGAGAGGAGGTATTTTCAGATAGACTTTGGCATCGACCAACAAAGTGCTCTCTCAAACTGCTGAATCAACTGAGCACTGTCTGAGGAGTCGGCTAAGGCGTGTGTGTGTGTGTGTGTGTGTGTGTGCGCGTGTGTTTTCCAAGTTCATTGGCCTTCACTGCTTGAGCTTCAGTTCACTTAAATGCAGTATCTACAACAATCATTCATATATATGTATATATGTATGACATACACACATGCATATATACATGTGTATATATAAGTATGCTTCTATGATGTATATATATATATGAATATACACACGTATATGTATTTTGTTATTTTTGTTCAGTCATTTCAGTCATGTTTGACTTTCCATGACCCCATCTGGGGTTTTCTTGGCAGAGATACTGGGGCAGTTTGCCATTTCCTTCTCCAGCTCATTTGACAGATAAGGAAACTGAGGCAAACAGGGTTAGGTGACTTGCCCATGGTCACACAACTAGTAAGTGTCTGAAGCCGCATTTGAGCTCAGAAAGATGCGTCTTCCTGACTCTAGGCCTGGAGCTCTATCCATCATGCCAATCTAGCTGCCTATACATATACATACATTTATATACACGCATACATATACATACATACACATACATATATTCACATATACATATGGCATCCCCAAAGTCTAAGTGTAGTTTAAGGTTTAAATATGCACACACACACACACACATACACACACACATATATATACACACACACGTACACATACACAAACAGAAATACATAAACACATTGGGGTCATTGCATTTAGGCCTAAACGGGACCAAGGAAATCATCTCATTCTGCCTTTTCATTTACAGATGTAGAAACTCACGCCCAAAGAGAACTTGCCCAAAGTCATGTGCCTAATGATGGGCAGGGTTGTGACTCAGACTTGGTTTTTTTTGTTTTTCTTTTTGCTAATTTAGCCTTTTCCAACTTTAATCATTGCCATCCACTCGGTGTCTTACATGATAGCTAGTACTCATAACAGCTCTTTAAGCAAAGCAGTTTACAGGTGTTGTCTCACTTGAAGGGTATTACCATACCCATTTTACAGATGAGGAAACTGAAATCTGAAAAAGGTGAAGTGACTTGCCCCAGTCACAGAGCTTGTAAGCATCCAAGGTAGGATTTGAACTCCAGTCTTCCAGACTCCAAGTCCAGTGCTCTATCCACAGCACCAGCTAGCTGCCTGGCATCAGAATTTTTCATTTTCAAACCAATTTGGACAATTTTGAAGTCTTTTAGGCCTCTTGGATCATGTGCTACATTGTGCATTGGTGGTGACCATCGCTTAAAACCCATGTGTGCCTGGATCTATTCTCACATTACTTTTTTAAATTATATTTTTTCCCAATTGCATGTAAAAAAAATCTAACATTAATTTTTTTGAATTTTGAATTCCAAAATCTCTCCCTCACTCCCCTCCCTCCTCCATGAGGTGGTAAGCAATTTGATAAAGGTCATCCATGTTTAATCATGCAAAACATATTTCCATATTAGTCATGTTGTGAAGGAAAACACAGACTTCCCCCAAAACACACACACACACACACACACACACACACACACAAAATAAAATATGCTTTGATCTGCATTCAGACTCCTCCAGTTCTTTCTCTGGAGGTGGATTGCATTTTTCATCAACTTTCACATTACTTAATGCAAATATGTAAATCACGCAATAAGATCCCTGCCAAATTTTACAGCTCTCTTTAAGCCAGTGTAGTTGGCATAGTACAATGGCCTGCATGAATAGCACTGGCCAGGCACACACTTAATCTGGTGAATCAACTTGGGATTTCATATTTTCATTTCTTTGGACTGTGCCAATATCACGAGTGAGCACATTGTAGCTGAGAGCATTACTTAATTTTTTTTTTAATTCTCAGCTTAACAAATACACTAGATAAAATGAATATTTCAGTAGAATCTATTATATGTAAAACTTATTTTTCCTTCAAAGTATATAATAAATTGAACACGTAACTTTCAGAGATGTTCTACTTACCCATGTTTTCCTCTTGCCTTTCTTCTGTTTTCTTGTGTGCATTTAAAAATGCTTCAATAACCATCCCCCCACCTTTTTCCTTTTTTTGCACCCCTGTTGCTAAGCCTCCCTCTCTCTCCCATTTATTCTTTCACCATGGAGAGGAAAAAAAAAAGCCCTGCAAAACCATATCCTTGTAACAAGTAAACAGAGTCAAGCAAAATAAATTCCCACATTGGCTGAATCCAAAAATGTATTACATCTCATTTGGCACCTTAGGTCTATCAACTTCCTATCAGGAGATGGGTAGAAGAAGGCTGCATCACCTATCCTCACAAACGATCATGGGTGATTGCATCAATCAGGGTTCTTAAGTCTTTCAACATTGTCTATTTTTACAGTGTTGCTATGGTATAAGTTCTGGTTCTGCTCACTTCACTCTGCATCAGTTCATACAAGTCATCCAGGGTTTCTTTACATCTGTCCTTTCATCATTTCTTGTAGTGCAGTAATTTTCCATTATATTCTTGATGGGCACCCATCCCCTTCATTTCTATTTGTTTGCCACAACAAAAAGAACTGCTCTAAATATTTTTGTATGCATGGGTCTTCTTCTTCTTTTCTTCTTCTCCTCCTCTTCCTCTCCCTCTCCCTCCTCCTCCTCTTTCTCCTTCTTCTTCATCTGTTTATCGATTTGGGGTACAGGCTTCATAGTGGCATTGCCAGGTCAAAGGGTGTACACCCTCTAGTGACTTCTAGGGCACAGTTCTAGTGCTTTCCAGAACAACTAGACTTCACAGCCACGCCAAACATTGCATCAACATACCTGTTTTCCCACAACCCCTCGAACCATTGTCATTTTCCCTTTGTGTTACCTTTACCAATCTGGTGGATGTGAGGTATAACTTTAGAGTTACTTTAATTTTCACTTCTCTAATTACAAGTGATTTAGAACATTTTTTAATATGGCCCTAGAGTGTATGGATTTCTTCCTTTGAGAGAAACATCATTTCTAATGTAGGGTCCTAATATCCAGTCCGCATCTCAAGGCCATCTACTAGTCCTAATGTTTTAATCACTGGAGTCAATGGCAATAGCCTTCAATTTGGTCTTCTGATTTCATCTCTCCTCACCCCAATCCATCATGCATACAGTCATGGCCATGTCTAATCATCTTGCTCTCCTCCTCAATAAACTCCATTGCTCCCTATTACCTCTAGGATTAAATATAATCCCTCTGTTATCTAAAGCTCTTCACAACCTAGCCCAATTCTTTTTTTTTTCCAATTCTTACCCTGCCAGTTTTCTTTTTTTTAATTTAATTTTTTTTTAGGCAATTGGGGTTAAATGACTTGCCCAGGGTCACACAGCTAGTAAGTGTCAAATGTTTGGTCTGAGGCCAGATTTGAGCTCAGGTCCTCCTGACTTCAGGGCTGGTGCTCTATCCACTGTGCTACCTAGCTGCCCCCACCCTTCTAGTTTTCTTGCACACGACTCTGCAGTTTTAGATTTAGGATCCTTGGATATACTTTGCAAACCAACCATACCAGCCTGCTTACAGTTCTGCTCACAAATAAACACTCTCCATCTCCCATCTCTGGGCCTTTGTACTGGCAGTCCCCTATGCCTGGAATGCCCTTCCTCCTCACCTCTGCTTTTTAGAATCCCTGTTTTCAAGACTCAACTCCAGTGCCACCCTTTATATAAAACATTTGATGACTTCCTTCCACTTCCCTCAACTGCTAGAGTACTCCTTTAAAACTATCTTGTATCATTTTGAATACATTATATATAAATTTATATATATATATATATGTTGTCTCCTCTGTTAGAATGTCAGTTTATCTTTATATACCCATCATTTAGCACAGTGCTTGGTATGTGAAGTGCTTAAGAAATGGCTGTTTGTTGATATAATTTGGACCTGAAAGGGGCCTTAAACGTTGTCTAATCCACCCATTTAACAGATGAGAAAACTGAGGCTCAGAGAGATCACATGGTTTACCAGAGGAAAGCAAGTTAAGGCTGGCACTTATTTGTTTCCTTCCATATCTTAGAAAATATCAAAGAACAGCTATACCAAGTACTTTCTGTTGGTTTTTTTTATTTATAAAAATGATTCATTCCTGCCAAGTCTAGCCTTAGCTGTATTTACCACCATCTAGTACTGACCCAGATAGCTGGAAATTGAGGTCTCTGCCCAGTGTCTGAAGAGGTCTTCCTGCAGTTTTGGGAGTGTGGTGGGGGTGTCTGATGTTGCTGTTTCTACTTCATTCCTGGAATTTCTGGGTGGTTTGGATGAACAGCTCTAAGAGCTGTCCTTGGCCTCACTTGCACCCTCTCAAATTTCTGGTTCTTGTCTGGGCATTGATTACCCTGGAGAAGAGAAAGAGTAGGGGAATCCCCTGCTCTCTGGGCACCGCCACTGCCGGTGGCATTCCTAAGGAAAATTCAGTAGGAAAAATAAATGGAAATCTCAGATGAAACCCACAGCATCTTTGAGAGAAGACTTTGTAATTGGAGATGTCTGGAATCTGGAATCAGGAAGGTCTGGTTCAAATGTCACTTCCCAAATTTATTGGCGGCGTAATCATAGATAAGTCACATGACCTCTGAGTCTGTTTCCTTGTTTGTAATCTAATGGGCTGGGAGGCACCTTGCAAACAATTATGTACAAACAAGTCATAAACAGGATAAATCCGAAATAATCTCAGAGGCAAGGCAATGACATTAAATATAAGTATTATTAGTCTCCATTTTAAACACAAGGAAACTGAGGCAAGGCAAAAGGGAAATGACACAAGAAATCTTAAAGTTAAGATTGCATCCCAAGTCTGACTCAAGTACAGAACTCTTTCTATATGTCTCTACTTCTCTGTCACTTGCTTTCATTTGATAAGTCTTACTGGATCCCTCTCTTATCTTGTTGAATTGGATTACCCAGCACAGTGCTAGGTATTGTGGGAGATTCAGAAGACTTGGCCTTAAGGACCTTACAGTCTAGTTGGGACAGCACATCATTAGCAAAAATAATAAAAGGTTATATTATAACTAAAGGTTATATCGTGTAGTACAGACTGTAAGTGCTACAAGAGTTGAGAGGAGAAAATCCAAATAAAAAAACAAACCACGCCAGCCTCATAAACCTTCTGGGTTTTGAAGGAAGTCTCCACTAGACAGATGGAGCCTTCAGGCTGCAGTAAAAGCCCACATCATTAAATTAAAGTTGGTATTCTTTCCTTTAACCCTGAGAGTAATCCTTCTGGCAGGTTCTCCTAAACACAAAGAAAATATATTGCAGACAAGATGAGACGACTCATTCCCATCCTCATATTATGTTCCCTTGGTCTCCTGCGTAAGAATTCAAGTAGGTGACGTCATTCCCGGGTAATGTATCTGTGTCCGGAGAACACTCTAGTGCGTCATCCCTGCCAGGGAAACTTGAAAGCTTTGGTTATTGTCATGGCATTTCACTTCAAGTTTAAATCTGGGGTATAAGCCCAGCCTTTGCCATCTGTTGGCAGGCTCGCCAGTCATTGGAGTCTTGCTTTTAACCTCTGCCCCCAAATGCTTTGTAAAGTTTTGCAAAGTCATGTACTGTGCTTGCCTGCTTATGTAATATCTTAGAGTAATCATTTTGTTCCCCTCAGACAGTTGCTTTAACAAATATTTCATAGTTTTTTTCCTTGTGATGTTTTAATTTCCCCTGAGCTCCACACCCTCCCCTACCCCCATCCCCTATTCCCCCACCATTTGATTTCCAACAGCTTGTGTCAGAAGGAATAGAACTAAGGTGATGGCTTCTAGCTGTAATTCACACCAGAGGGATGTGATGATTAAGAGATGCAGATGTGGAGGGTAGGAGGCATAAAGTGAAAGGTTGGAGGATTATGACTCTTTCCTCCTGACTGCCAAAAACACAGTGTGGGAGATGAGCAAAGAACTATCCTTGATATCACATAGGCTGACAAAATTTCAGTGGTTGTGGGGGTTATGGGGAGAAGGTTGCATAGCATCTACATTCAGAATTCAAATCTGAAAACAGTCGTCTCTGAGCTATTAGCCAACCACCAGATGGAATGAAACAGTGGCCAACTCTCATGATTTGTGAACGTGTAGGTGAAATGTCATCTTAATGTTGAAGCTATTGAATCTCTGGGCCTGAGGTGACTCACATTCCCTGTGACCTGGTTATTCTATCTGACCAAAAAGGAAAATTCTATCCACCACGTGTCCTCTAATGGACAAGAAAAAGATATCAAAGAAGAATGTTGACACAAAAAATGGATCATCTTGACTTTGGAAATCCTACCTTCTGTCGACATCCTGATAAGTTGTGGTAGATATTGGTCATTTTCAAGACTGCTCCCCCACAATGGCTGCTGACCACTGTTCAATGCTTAATATCTGGCACGTAGTAAGCCCTTTAAAAATGCTTGCTGACTGGTTGTCTTGGTGTTAGAATGTTCACTGGTTCTTAAGGTCAAACCACTGGCTGCATTGCACAGAGATGAAAGAGAGAGAAAGGGCAGCTATATGCTTGACTTTGAAAAGTCTCAGATTCTGTGCAAAAGGTCGATAGAAATGTCCTGGTTGCAACTTCTGACTGACTCTGTTAGCAGTGGACTATCCATAGGTATATAATCTGAAGTGGCCTGAAAGAATTGATCATTCTGATTGCCAAAGGGGTCTTGGCCACTTATAAACCTATGGCACTCTCCCACCTATTACATTCATTTGAACTATCTTGTGAATAGTTTATCATTTTTCTCAGAAGACATAATGTTGCAATGGAAAGAACATTGGGTTTTAAGTCATATCTCATCTCTTTCACTTACTACCTGCAAAGCCTTGAGCAAATAATTAGACCTCTCTGGGTCCTAGATTCTTCCTTTTAACTCTAAATCTATGATACTGCCTTGGCACAAAACATTTTTAGAACTCTTATTTTGGAATTGCTTCCAGGTCTGATGGCACATTCCTCCAAAGAGCCTCAGAGGTGTCCACTTGGCATCTTTGAGTTTCGGAAATGACTACGAAAATTTCAGAGACATATAAAGTGGAGACCAAGCTAGGTGACAATCCTTTGGTTTAAAATGAAATGTGAAAAAAAAAAGAAAAAAAAAGAAAATGAAATGTGACTGTAATATAATGAGACTGATTTAAAAAAAATTAACCATCTCTGAAAGATCATAGATTTAGACTGGAGGGGACCTTTGAGATCTATATAGTCCAATCTCACCTCAAAGATTGGAAAACTGAGGTCCAGATGTGCTGTTACTTGCCCAGATTCACCTAGGTAATAAGTGGGCAGAGACAGGACTCAAAGCAAGGTCTGACTCCAACCTCAACTATTACCCAGGCAGTTTCACTTGCCCCCCTTCTCAATCCCTCAATATATGATTCCTTGGGAGAGGAGAAAACTTGTGGTTATATGTACTCTAGTTTTTAAGTCTTATTGCTGTTGTGTGTCATTTGTTCTCAACAAGGACCATGACATCAGGAAGATGATGCCAAGACTTGTAAGTGAATTGAATCTAAGTGAAGGAGGGTTGGTTACATCTCACAGCTTGTTCCCCCCCCACACCCAAAGCTATTAGTATAGTTAGTAACTATTAAAAATCATAGCATACCAGCTCCCACCAACCATAGGATACATTAATTCAAAGCAAGAAGCATTTAATTAGATAACAAGTTAAATAACAAGGGAAATCCTATTTATACATAAAGGAATATATTTTCCTACAAATTTCCATGCCACCAGTGCAAGAAGGAACACGTGTAGGGAATATGTGTTGACCGGGGAACACACGTAGGAGAGTCCACCTGGATAGGAAGCATGTGTAAGTCAGATATTTCTAGTGTCGAGTCCCAGCTGGAGACTCATTCTGCCTTTGATATGGCTGATTGCTGCTCTTTTTCTGATGTTCTGCAAGCTGCTGGTGTTCCCTATTTCCTTTTTCTGCAATCAGGTAGTCCTCAGCAGCTCTGTTCTCAATTTTTATCTGCTGGTTTTCCTCTAAGACTGCAGCAACAAAGAAGCTGATTCTCTACAGGGTGATGGCTCAATTTTTAATTTAGCCTATAGCCTCAGGGGTTATTTTGGCTCTTGTATGAGTCAGATACACAGCTGCACTCAGCCAACCATCAAATGTACTAGGCTTAGATTAATCTTGACTTCTGAACTTCTTTGCTTCTGCTTCAACTACTTCACCTTGAACTCATTTTGTAATTAGAATTGTGGCAAATACCTTTGTTTCATTATACTTTTTAGTAGTGTAGGTCCATGTAAATCATACCAAGGGCTTCACTTAGCAAGATTAAGAGGGAGGGGGTAAGGTAGAATACATGGCCTTTATCCTGCCTTGCTACCCACCAAAATCACTGTCCCTTCTACATATAAATCACAAATTCACTTGGAGTTTTAATCCTTAACCTTTACTTAAATGCCAATAAAAAATCTCTACTTTGTATGTCATGGTTTTTTTTTTAAACATTTATACTTTGCAGTAGAGTAACTAACTCAAAAGAAGAGTCTAGGAATATTCTGGAGAAATGTTGCCAGATTAATTGGGATTCCAAAGGAATACTGGAAAGAATGGCACATCTTTCCCATCATTCCCAGAAATATTACATCAAAAAGCAGTACTTCTGGGAAGGTTGTCCAAATGTAGTGCCAAACACACTGCGTTTGGATTATGTTTATTTATATCTGTCACAGTTACAACTTCGGGGATTTGGACATTTCTCTCATTGACCCTGGTCTCCCCACAACCCTGTCCTGGAGAGTTCCCATGGCTCAGTTTTCTTCCTTAACTATGTCAGCATGACTTTGTTCTCCTCTGAGCTACACTTGTTATCTGGTATGCCCCACTTCATCCTATCTTACAATATTCTCTGCTTGTTATTCCTTTGGGTTATAGACCCAGTTTGAAGTATAATGTCAGAGTTGAAGGGAACCTCAAAGAAAATCTAGTCTAGGACTTCTTCAATGGGTCAATGGGTAGATTTCAGGGAGTTCATGAGTGTGGATGGGGGAGGGAGAATTATGCCTGTATTTCAATATAACTGGTTTCCTTTGTCATCCTATGTATTGTATTTTGTGCATCTAAAACATTATTTGGAGAAGGATCCATAGACTTCACCAGACTGCCAAAGGGGTATATGACACTCAAAAAAGTTAAGAACCCCTGATCTAGTCCCAACTCCTCATTTTATATGGGAGGAAACTGAGGTTTATATAGGGGGGGCAGTGACTTGCCCAAGATCAAATACTGGGCCAATAGCAGAGCCGAGATTTGGACCCAGGGCTTCTTTGTTCCAAGTTCATTTTTTCCCCTCTTTATTCCACACTTATTCTATTCTTTGCCTTTTGTATCCTTGTCTAGTTCCAATCTTCTCCATTTCAGGTACTTTGATTCTTTTTTTTTTTTTTTGAGGCAGTTGGAGTTAAGTGACTTGCCCAGGGTCACACAGCTTCTTTGATTCATTCTAAAAACATTACTAAACTCCATTCTATACAGAACAATGTACTTGGTACTAGGCGAGATACAAAATTATGTAAGACATGGTCTCTGTCCTTAGAGATATTACAATTTAAAAGGAGATAAGACTTGTAGGGGGGATGGTCTTTGTCTAACTGCTAGCCCAGAAGGCTGAGAATGTAATCAAAAGGGTTAACAAAGTATTAAACTAATTGTAAAGAGAGCCTATGTGCTGATTCTTTTGGAATATGTAAACTCAGCTGTACTGAACCAAGCACCAAAAATCCTAGGCTTAGATTAATCTTGACTTCCGAACTTCTTCGCTTCTGCCTCAACTACTACACCTCAAACTCATTCTCTAATGGAAGTAAATGGACCAATATCATTGAACAAACAGGGCTTTAAATAAATAGTTAAGCCATAGGGACAGTTGAGTTCTAAGGGAACCTAGCCTTGTGCTCTGTGATGGAGAGCCTTGCAGGGAGTGGAAAGGAGAGGCTTTCTATCTCCATCCCTCCTTGGTCACGAAGTCTTGATTATGATGTCTTGCCCAGAGGGAGATACCCCATCCAGCAACTTGAGTTCATAAGTTTGAGCCTCCAGTATAGGAGGAACCTGGCTCCAAAGGAATCCCTCTTGAGAGGAGTGTGGAAAAGGGAATTTATTTTTCTCTTCCCATGCAACCTGGCCATGTTGCTTTGAAATAGAGTGACCTTGACTTGCAGGAGTCACCCTGTCTAGTGTGGAGCAGAGACGCATGTTCGACATGTACAGTGAAAGTCACTCAAGGGAAGAAACAGCTTCAAGAAAGCAGGCTCCTGGCAGTAGAGAAGAGAGCTGACTATGAAAAAGAGGAGAGCCTGGGGACCCAGCCAAGCAACACATTCAGGAAAGATGCTCCAAGAGGAGGGTCTATGTACGAAGACTCTATGAAAGAAGGAAGGACCTTCAGGCCTTGCAGTGTCACTTGTTATGATTTGCTTCAGCCGTGGGGTGTTTTCCTACATCTATGCCTCACTGCCACTGTTTATGCCCGTTCTGGTCTTCCCACTGATGCCCTATGCATGTGGGAGACTATGCCTCTGGCTTCTTGAGGGGGAGGAGTATTTTATGCCATCTGAGCAAATGCCTTTGCTAAGAGCTAATTGAGAGTACTGGCTGATTGTTCATGGAAAATTCATTGGTGAACTTCAAGGTAGTAGCCACTCTCTGGGTACTTTACCAGCAAAAGTGAGTATAGATTGAGAGAGGAGTGCAAAAGGGGGTACTTCACATGGACATGTTTAATTATGTAAGTACATCCATTCGATTCAGTCCTGCCTGATGCTTCGTGACCCTGTTTGGGGTTTTCTTGGCCGAGATACTGGAGTGGTTTGCCATTTCCTTCTCTAGGTCATTTCACGGAAGATGAAACTGAAGCAAACAGAGTTAAGTGACTTGCCCAGCGTCACACAGCTAGTAAGTATGTGAGGCTGGATTTGAATTCTGAATTCGGGTCTTCCTTACTGCAGGCCTTCACTCTATCCACTGTGCCACCTAGCTGCCCAAAGTACAATTAGAGAGACATAAAACAAGCCAACCAGAGACATTATTTCTAAATTAGTCAAAGCTTAAGTCAATTGGAGGTAGAGACTGGGTTGAGTATCCAGGGTATTGTGAGATAGAATAAAGTTTGAGAACTCATCTGTAGCTATCTTAATATACTGATAATGTTATTAAACAAAAGAAACAGACTTAAGGGAATGACGACTGATTTTTCAGTACATTTCAGGCTCTGCCTCGACTGTGGACCCTTTCAAAGCTACCCAAGTTCAAAACGCACCGATGCTGAATGCTTTACACAGATCCATCTAGGTTCTTGTCCAGTTGTCTATGGGACAAGACTCACTGGGATATCTCTCTTTATTTACCTATTTGTCTTCCTGTAGAGTTCTAATTCACCAAAATGACTCCTATCGTAAATGGGCTAGAACACAGAGGGGTTCTTAACCTGGGATTCATGAACTTCAGCTTGTTTAGTTTTTACTACTTTGATAATTACATTTCAATTTAGTTGGCTTCCTTTGTAATCCTATATATTTAATTTTTTAAAATTTATTTTGGCGAGGCAATTGGGGTTAAGTGACTTGCCCAGAGTCACACAGCTATATTTTATTTCTTTAAAAACATTATTCTGAGAAGGGATTCATAGGCTTCAGAGTTGGCACCAGAGTGTCAGGTCGAATATACAAAAAAAAAAAAAAAAGGTTAAGAACACCTGGCCTGGAGCCTTAGTTTGTGGAGGAACCCAGTGGTGTGTTTTTCCCTCAGGTGAAATCATATTAGTCATATCCTTGGGCAAATTTCCTTCAGAAACTTTGTGGCATAGTTGCTTCTGAGATGATTGATTGAATTTACCCTGCTTACCCGGGATGACCTCCTTCCAAACTAGAAAATATGAGGTCAAGAGAATGTGAGACAAAGGAATTATTAGAGTTTTTGCCCTGGCTTCTATTTGGAACCTAAGCAGTCTTGCCTCACCAGGAGTCCTTTCCGGGACAGCAGACACTGGCTCTGGATTAAGGCTAACTCATGTTCCTCATTGCTTTTTCTTCTTTATGTTTAATTCCAGGTCTATTAAGAACACTAATCGCCCTCCAGAAGACGGCTGCTGGAAGTATTGCCTCAATACAGGCACACAGGATCATTCTGATTTCTGCTATAAAGTTAAACCATGAGTTCCACCCTGTCTTGTTTTGTCCCCTTGGGATTAGCGTTTTTAATATGTCAAACACAGGGTTTTTTCCTGCCCAATGCCACTCATTTGGAGAAGCTTCTGAGCAAATACCAGAATGACCAGCCTCATTCCAGAGGCAAGAGAGCCATCCCCAGGGCAGACAGGGAGGAGATATTAATGCTTCACAACAAACTGAGAGGTCAGGTTTACCCATCAGCCTCAAACATGGAATATATGGTAAGTGTCTGTTGCAGCCAAGGAGGAGGGGCTGGGGGAGAGGGCCCTGCTTCTTTCTTTCCTTTCCAGCTCTTCTGCAGATGTTTTTCTTTAAAGCTGACCAATGATCTCAATGTCGATTTATGACCTTCCCCACCCCCTACCCCCAGCATCCTTTACCCTTCTAAGCATCTGACACTATTGACTGACTATCCTTCTCCTGGAAATCTCTCCTCTCTTCCCCTCAGTGACACTGAAGTCTCCTCTTTCTTCTGGTGCCTCCTTGATTCTTTTTCTTCTTTTAATCATATTTTCATGATATATTTTGCTTTTATGTTACTTTCACCTCTGCATATGAAAATTATAATGACTCTTGTTTGTGAGCTTTCTTTTTTCCCCTCTTATCCTTTCTGGCTAATTCCCCAGTCTTAGCACTGGAAGGAAACTTAGAAAACATTAAGTCCAATCTCTTTATTTTACTGATGAGGAAACTGAGGCACAGAGAATGAAGATGGTATTACTACCTCCCTCCCTCTCTCCCTGTAATTCTGGGCTTCTCATCATAGTTTCCAATTGCTGTCCTCTTTCCTCTTTAACCACCCTCAGAATGGATCTGGAGAGTGGAGAAAATTAGAGTCAGAGGACAAGTGGATTGGTGGTCCCATCCAAGTCTCATTTGCTCTTTTTTATTAAATTTTTTCCTTTCTTTTTGGCCCTGAGATTTCTGACAGTGTATGGTAGGTTCTACTGAAATATGCCTTAGGAAAACTTGCTTCATAAAGAGGAAAGGGAAAAACAGGAAAGTAAAGACAGAGTGAATGTTGTCTTGAGTTCCGTGTCTGGTCTTCTTAAGCATTAGTCATTCCGGCCTCTTCAGCTAGAAGCAAGGAGCCTTAGAATCTTTAGTTCACACCATGATAATGGGCAGTGGTCTGGGGAAGAAAGAATGATCCTGGATAGCTTCTGAGTGAGGAAATAGAAGGTCCCACAAGAAAGATGTTTTCATTGGCAGGAGGATTTAACCCCGCCCCAACGCTACAGTGTTCTCTGGATGGCTTAATGAGAACAGTTGCTGGTTTTTTCTTTCCCTTTTCTAGTGGTTTTTCCTTTCCCTTTTCTAGTGGTTTTTCCTGGAGGATTTAGGGCACTGAAGAGAAGCTTAAATACCACAGAGAAAGAAGTTTGCTATAAATTAGTGCCACTTGCAAAGGCCATAATCGGTTTTTTGTGTCTCTCTATTTACTTAATGTCCTCTGGATTATATTTTAATGCCATGCCTGGAACTTAAATCCTCTGTTTCAATTGACAAAACTTTGCTTTGGTCTAATGAAGCCTTCTATTGTTAAGAGGTCCCGAGACGGTCCAGAGCAGCCTTAGCACCCTGTCCTAATGGTATGGGCAGAAAACTCAGGGAATCATGGGATATAGAGCTGGAAAGAACATTAGAGGTCATCTCCTTCCCACTTTTGACAGCTGAGGAAATTGAGGTCCAGAGGAATCACTTGACTTGCCCACAGTCATACAAGTAGTGACAGAGCTGGGATTCTGACTTCAAATTTAGTACCTTTAGAGAGCACACAGTCTAATCCCTTAGTTTTACAGATGAGGAAACTGAAGCCTAGAGAGGGAGAGGGTCCCCAAAGACAAAGGGGTAGTAAGGAAGAAAACTGGAATTTGAATCAGGCCCTCTGACTCTAATTCAGGGCTCCTTCACTGTACTACACAGTCTCCAGGGCTTTGTTTCTGCAGATAAAGACAGAAGAAAAAGTGACATCCAGAAACCCTGCTGCTGATTTGTGAAGTATTTAAGCCTTGGCCAACTGTTTCTTCTTTCCCTCCCCCCTTATCTCCATCACTTGACTCCCCTGGCTTCCTTCAGGTCCCAGCAGAAATCCTGCTTCTGCAAGAAGCTGCCTTTAACAGTCCTCCTTGATCTTTCCCTTATGCTTACCTGCAATTCATCCTGTTTGCACAAGTTGTGATTCATGTATCATCTCTCCCCGCCATCACCCCCTGTAGACTGCGGGGTCCTGGAGAGCACCGATTGACTTTGCCTTTTTTTGTATCTCCAGCACAGTGCTTGGTGCATAGGAGGTGCCTAATAAATGCTTATTGACTTGACTTAGAAAGGAATTTTGGACACAATCATAGATTAAAGGAGAAGCATCATCTGGCCCAATTCCTTTATCTTACAGATTAAGAAGTCCAAACCTAGAAAGGGCGGGCACATGGTCAGGGTTAAGGTAGAGGAACATTCCAGGGATGATCTGATTCATTTAGTGGATTTAATATGTTGAATTTATTTTTATTTATTTATTTATTTTGGCTAGGCAATGGGGTTAAGTGACTTGCCCAGGGTCACACAGCTAGTAAGTGTTATGTGTCTGAGGTCGGATTTGAACTCAGGTCACCTACCTGCCCCAATATGTTGGATTTAAATGGCCACCATCAAAGCTACTTGAGGTAAAGTTAGATTTGTAAAAAGCATAGTCATTCCACAAACTGTCCTCAGGTTGTACACTCATTCATTCAGCAAATATGTATCGAGCCCTTTGTTCTGGGTCCTATGCTGGGTGTGTGTAGGATAAGAAGTCATATGACTGACCCAGACAGAGTCCCTGCTCTTGGAGGCTTATGATCAAGGTGACGGTGACAGAAGTCGAGCCTTAAAAGCTTAAAACAGACAGGACTGGAAGTGAGCTCACAGAGTGGTATGTCATAAGTACAGGGTGACAGGGACATTGATCTGGGACTTGACATTTGTCAGCACAACCAATCCTTCTCTGGCTAGAAACAAGAGAGTTTAATACCTGGTAAGTAAGATCAGATTAGGCTAGGGATAGGAGAGAAAGAAACAAGCATTTATTAAGCACCCACTATGTGCCAGGCATTGTGCTAAGTGCTTTTCAGATATCTCCTTTGATCCTCACAACAACACTGGGAGGTAGATGTTATTATTATTCCTATTTTACAGTTGAGGAAACTGAGGCATTGGGAGATTTGCTCAAAGACAAATAAATATTTGAGGTCAGTCTTGAACCTAGGTGTTCCTGACTTCAGACCCAGAGCTCTATCCATTATATCACCTAGCTGGGTGACCCAGGGACTAGACTTGTGATTGATGTAGAGAATTCCTTCTGTCTATGCAGGTCAACTTCTTACTTGCAACATAATGTCCTTGAGAGTTGCCTAGAGCATTGCAAAGTTAAGTGACTCGTCCAGGGTCACACAGCCAGCATCTGAAATTCCCAAGTTAAGATTTTGGTTAGGCTAGTGCACTTGGGAAGATGCTCTGATCAGAAGGTTGGCATAGTTGGGTTAAGTTCTCTGGAGAAGGTGAGAATTAAGCTAGGCAGGGAGGAAGGGGGGAAGGTAATAGTTCAGGAATCTCTTTAATTTGCTTGTGTGAAAGTAATGGGTTTGCCACACTGCTGTTCAGGATTAACGGAGAAGGAATCCCATGGTTCCCTTTTGACAAGGTTTTGTTATAGACCAGATGTCTCCTTCTTCTTGGGAATTCTCAAATGAGAAGGCTGCCAAGACCAAAAATACCCTTCAAGTCCCTTCACTTCCTTCTCCTTTATTAGGTTATTTCTTTAGTTTTTTTTTTCTTCTCCCTCTGAGGAACAGTAGTGAAGGTTATGGACTGGGGCCAAAAACCAGCAAAGTCCACTTTGATAATGAGCTGGAGTAAAAAAAAAAATAAACAGCAGTTTCTGAGAAGCCTTAGGGTTGGCTCAACCAGATGAGATCGAACCAAGACTCCACCCTGCCCTTGGTGTTTTAAAAGGGATTTCCATTTTTGCACAAGTCTCTGCTCCATGAGTGGACTGGAGGTTAATGGCTTCCTTGACCCTACTGGAGGAAGATTTCAATCCCTTTGGGAAGCATATTTAATAGATATACGGGTGGTATATTTTGCTAGACTGGAAGCAGATTCGTATAAGGTGAAACCCTGCCTGCCTACATGTTAGAAGAATGATGACTGACATTGATAGTGACCTAAGGTTTGCAAGGCATATTACAGATATTACCTCATTTGATTCTCACAATAGACCTGGGAATTGAGGACAACAGGTATTACTATCTTCATTTTGCAGTTAAGGAAACCGAGACTTGCCCATGGTCATTCAGCTCATTAACAGTTGAACCTAATCCTTGCCTGACTCCCAGTACCCTAAACTGTGATGCCTCTCTTATTACTGGGTCTTCATTGGACCTGGAACTACTGCCTTTGGTATGTTTCAAAATGATTGGAAATTGACTAATGAGTGAATAAAAGGGAATAAGGGAAGAAAGAATAGTGGCGGATGAGTGAAATAGTGAAAAGATGAGACTGATTGTAACTGTGCATCTGTAAAATAAGATGCAGTATGGGATAGTAGAGAGGGCAACTGAATCAGGAGATGGGAGACCTGGGGTCAAGCCCACTATTGTTACTCACTAGCATGTGACCTTGGGTAAGCCCCTACCCCTCCTCACCCTGCAAAACCGGAGAGGAGATGTTAGGAAGCTAGAGTTTTGGAGCTGGGAGGGACCTTAGAGATTCAACCCCTTCATTTTATAGATGACAGACTTGAAGTCCATCAAGGAAAAATATCTTACCCAATATCACATAGGCAATAAGTGCAAAGCTGGGATTCAAACCCAGGTTTCTTGGCTTCAGAGGCACCAAGGATCCTGTTCATCCCATCAGGTGATGTCTAAGGACCTTGCCAGCCCTGACAGTCTGAGAGTCCAAGAGAAGGAATTTCAGCCTCAAGGACTGTGTAGAGTCAGGCAGGGAAGGGACCTTGGGACAGGAAGGGAAGGGAAGAGATGTGATCCATCTAAGTCCTTGAGTGCTCATAACTTGGTTGGGAGATGCCTGAAAAAGCAGAAGAGAATGAGCCTCTGTTTATACCCATTACTAGTGACTTGGAAGTCACAAAGCTAAACCTGAGAGATATTGATTTCTTACATGAAGCATCTCTAACAGCACTTCCTCCAACTGTACTAGGAATGCTATACCCTGGGCTCTCACAACTGTCCCCTCAGGTAGGAGAGTAAGAGCATCCCTGAGTACTGCTAAGCTCAGTGTAGCAGAAAGAGCATTTGATTTTGACAAGGCAGCTAAGGGGCATAGTCTATAGAACGCTGGACTTGGAGTCAGGAAGACCTGAGTTCAAATCCTGCCTCAGACATGTCGCTTTCTCATCTGTAAAATGTGGATATTAATAGCACCTAATTCACAGGGTTCAATCAATCAAAAAACATTAATTAATGTTTACTATGTGCCAAGCACTGAACTGAGTACTGGATTGTCGTGAGGATCAAATGAGTTAATATATGTAAAGTGCTTAGTAAACATTGAATTTGCTATCTTCCTCTTCCTCCTTCCCTTTCTCCTATTCCTCTTCCTCCCCCTCTCCTCCTCCTTTTCCTTCTTCTCATTATTATTCTACCATTCAGAGTTAAAAAACCTGAATTAGAATCCAGGTTCTGCCACATACTTTGGCCTAGTCACTTCTTCCCTGGGCCTCAGTTTCCTCCTCTGCAAAATGAAGGGGGTTAGACTTGAGTGGTCTCCAAGATCCCTTCCCACTTAAAACCCTATAATCTTCTTTAGCTACTCAGAAAATGACCCTTGCAATAAGAAGGACCTGGTGATATTGCCCTGTGGATCCGATTTCCAAAAACCAATTTTATATGTTTTATTCTTCTGAATAAGCTAGCTACGTATGACTCAAAGCAACTGACTTACCATAAGCCAAAAGACACATATAGCAGTCTTCTCTGGGGAAGAAAAACAGCCCCCATTGAGTTTGTTCATTATCTTCTTTCCTGATGAATTATGAGTTCTCTGACTCTTCTTGGAGGAGGAAAATAGCCACAGACTTATCTTTAGCTTGGGGTCTCTGTTCTTTGCCTAGGCCCCTGTCCAAACCACAGCAGGTTCTGGCAGTGTGTAAGGAAAGGGACCAGTGCCTTAACAAATCCAAGACTGATTTCTTTGGTACTAACTTTCAAGATCTCACACGTCATAAGGGAGTGGCTTATTGTTAACTCTGGTATTCTTCCATGAAGATGACTTTATTCAGAATTGTTATTTTTCTCTTTTAAAATTTTTTAAAAGGCAGCTTCTTCCTTTTAGCATGTTTAGATGTGGTAGTACATGGAATCTGACTTGTAAAGAGAGACCAATGAAAGTTAAAAAGATAATGGAATTTTGGAGTTGGATTCTTAGACTTTTGAGCTGTTTGGTCCAACTGCTTATTTTATAGATGAGAAACTGAGGCCCGGATGCTTCAGGAGTCTGTCTGCCTGAACTCACATGGTGAGGGGGGATGGAATGAGACAATGAGGACATTTTTCATTTCGGGAATATACGTCAGAAGTTGTTGCTGAATTTTGTCTGAAATTTGTCTGTCCACCCCTCCACTTTGCTTCTTTTAGGGAAGGCCCACCTACCTAATGGTGATAATACTGTATCTATGTGGTTGGAGCAGCTAAAAATGGGTCCAACAAACTCCATCAAATGGTTTCTCTAGAGACCAGATTTCACCATTGGGTTTGATGGTTTGTTGATCTCACTGATAATCACCATTGGTCTTTGCCTGTTTTTTGGTCTTTCTTTCTCATGTAGACCTGGGATGATGAATTGGAAAGGTCAGCAGCAGCTTGGGCCCATGAATGTATCTGGGAACACGGACCTGCCACCCTCCTTGTGTCCATTGGCCAGAACTTGGCAGTCCATTGGGGCAGGTAAGAAACAGAAAATATCATTCAGGTTGCTTCTGTGATCCCTTATTATAACCTCCAGTGGTTAGGCCAGGCAGCTGATGAAGCAAAGATTCTAGGATTGGATCTGTATGTGGGTCATTCAGTTTGGTTTTGATTTGTCACATAGCCAAGGAGTAGGCATGGGATGGTACTATTAACACCTAATGCTGTTGGTCAAGAAAATGACCCAGTACTTTCCATTTGTACTACTGAAAAAACAGCTCTGAGTACATCCCCTGATCACATTTGTGCCTTCAGGGTCATTTTCAAATACAGTAAACCCTGCTTCATCATGGATGTGTTACTGGAAGTTACATTGATTGATGGGAAATGGGGAGAGACATTACTCTTATTGCCCTGGTCAGGAAGAGGAACATTCCAGGGATGGGCTGAGTTAGTTTCATAGTTTTAGATCCTGGGGGAAGAATTTCCCTGTTCTAAGTAGGATGATTAAATGAATGTTAATGGGATGAGAGATGACAAAGATTACCATCCTAAATTTATAGCCTTATCTCATATTGCTACAATGGAAAGAGCACTGGTTTGGAAATCAGAGGACCTAGGGTCAACTCTTACCTTTATGTGACCTTAAGCCGTATCTTCTCCTTTCTGGGCTTTAGTGTCTACATCTCTAAAAGGAGGGTTTGCACCATATGGCCTCAAAGGTCCTTTTCAGCTCTGAATCTACAATCCTCCTCTCTTCCCATGTTTTTGCCAATTGAGAAGCCAAACTGGACTAGCTTTGATCCCATGAACATGGCCTGTGCTCTGCCACTTTGCCCATGCCATTCCCTATGTCTGCAATATTTTCCCTCTCCCTGTCCACCTGCTGAATGCTTCTCCATCCTTTGAAGCCCAGCTTACATAGCACCTCTTCCAGGAAGTTTTCCTTAATTCCCCTCCCTCTCTAGTTGCTAACCTCTTCAGACCCTTTACTGTTCTTGAGCCTGGCAATTCTCTAATGCACTTAGAAAATTCTGGGTGTTATGGTGGTCTGTGCCCATGCATAACCTCTCATGTTATTGGACATTCCAAGAGAGGCTTGTCCGAGGGCTCTGAAAACAGCAGGCACCAAACACACATTGGTATTTTCCTTTTATACTCTACCTTTTCCAGCTGGAATTTTTTATGGCTTTTAAAAAATGTAAGTTGGAGATTTGCTTTTATTTGAAGCCCAAATGTTATTTTTCTCCCTTCCTCTGCCTCCTCCTCCCCATTTTCAGTTCTAGAATCTAATTTTGTTCGTAGGTTCCACATTTGGAGATGGGGAGCACTTGCCATGTATTTACAATTAATCCTAAGTATCTGTCACAATGGTAATCAATGAGTCTCAACAAACATTTGGTATGTGTCAGAAACTGTGCTAAGTACTGAGGATCCAGAGAAACGCAAAAACATGGTGCTCGTCCTCAAGGAACTCACACGATATACACAGTCTTGAATCTTGGGGAAGAGGTGGGTCAGAAGGGGATTGATGTTTGCCTAAAAGTTCAGCATGTATCTCACTTTTCTGAGCTGGTGTTCTGAAAAGAGTGAATGTCTTTGGAAGCATTGCTGACCACTACCATGGTGCTCTTGGGCCCAGCAGTCATTGTTACATGACCTCTAAACCACCCAGTTCACCACATTGCTCTTAAATGGTCATTTCTTATTCTAGTTTTGCCTTTGTTGAAACCACATTGTTTATACTTGCTGGCCATAGACCTCCACCTCATCTCCACTCCTGCCCCCCTTTCACTATTTGCATACAGTTTGTTTTCTTTCCTAGTAATATATCAGTGCCAACCTAGAAAACAGAAAAATACGCCACTATAAAATGAATGATCCCACCAGTTTCTGCTGAGAATAACTCAGCTAGTATATCTTACCTGACCAGGGTACAATAACAGGGCCTGGTTCTTCCCTTGGGACTCCAGCCCAGCTGTAGAGTACAGAGGAAAGTGGAATAACTCAGTGTGTGTGTGTGTGTGTGTGTGTGTGTGTGTGTGTGTGTGTCTATGATGCAGAGATGTGGATATTGGAAAGCTTTCAGAGACTTGATTAAATTATTAAATTTTCCAGTCTTTACCTGGGTTTTTGATATCATATAAACAAATTGAGTAGCATTAATTATTCATTAACAAGGTTTCTTAGCTGTGACTTTAATTTTTTTTTGTTCTGAACTAAATGAACACCAAGAAAGGGAAATATTTCTATATACCAAATAGAACAGAAAAAAGGATTCCATATGAAACCACAAATCTATTTTATCTAGTTTGCTTTTTTAAAAAGTATTTAATACATCCAACATGTTACTTTCAAAGCTATCCTGCTTGTCTGTGTTTCCCTCTGAAAATTTTTCTTTTCCCCTTTGGGCATTTTTAAAGATACTTCAATGACTCTCTCTTTTTTTTTCTTTTTGACAACACTTCATTGACCTTTTTTTTTTTAAAGCTGTGTAATATGTCCCTTTGCAGTTAGAATTATAGAACATTAGAGCTGGCAGGGTCTTAGAGATCAACGGCTAATTAAGGCTCCCTACATTACCTTGGGTAAGTCATTTAACCCCTGTCGTCTTCAGTTACCTCTTCTACAAAATGAAGGGTTTGGACCAAATTACCTTTAAAGTCCCTTCCACATCTCACTCTATGGTCATGTCCAGTCCCCCATTGCATAGATAAGAAAACTGAGGAACAGAAAGGGCCCAAGTTCACATATCAGATTAATGAGGATGAGGACCTAGGGCTCTTGTCTTCTACTCAATGCTTTTTTCCACCAGTGAATGTTTCTTCTTTCCCTGATGCTAATTGGTTTCATTTTTCTTTTTATTAATGGGAGGAGGGAAATTTCTTTCCTGTGTCCCCAAGGGTACTTTCTCTATAGACCAAATAATTTCTCATTGTTTCTACATCACTTATTTCTTTTGTATTTCACAAAAAGAAGGGGTTATGGGGACAAATGGAAATTTGTGCCCTCCCCCAATCCCTTTCTCTCTGCTTACTCTGGATGATGATAGAAAGAAAAGTGCAGAAACTGAGTTGTAGTATTTTCACTTCATTTTATTTAAAGTGATTTTCTTTCCTGGGCTTTTCAGGGAACCTTGCCCTCAGCCAGCACTCGGATATGATTTGCTTGAAGGTATTTCCCCTTCTGAAAGCGTGGATCTTTAGCCTGAAAAAAAGATTTAGTGGGAATGTGATAACTGTCTTTATGTCTTTGTAGGGTTAGCATGTGTAAGAGGGATTAGGTGGGTTCTCACTGACCCCCAAAGACAGATCCAGGATCAGTGGGTGGAAATTATAGGGAGCCAAGTTGTGGTTTAATCTAACAAAACCCCTCCCCCCACCTTATAATAAAACAATATTAATCATGATTAACTAATTTTTATTACAAATCATATTTAATAGCAACACAAAACCTCCCTAATTATTAGAGCAATCCAAAGATGGAATGAGCTTCGTTATATGGTAGTGAGTTTACTATCACTTAGGGTCTTTAAGCAGAGGGGAGCTGACTTCTCATTTTAGGTGCTGAAAAGGATTCATGCTTTGGGTGGGGTTTGACTAAGGGATTTGAGGCCCCTTCTAACTCTGTGATTCTATGAACTCATATTCAGAGTAACGAATGTCTTAGGTTCTCTGCATCATCACCAAAATGGTTCTGATTCCATAGGTATCGTTCTCCAGCGTTCCATGTCCAGTCGTGGTATGATGAAGTAAAAGATTACACATATCCTTACCCCCATGAGTGCAACCCTTGGTGTCCAGAGAGGTGCTCGGGACCTATGTGTACTCATTACACTCAGGTAAGAAGCTAGAAAAGGTCTGAGATCTTAGCTAATACAGATCACCAAATGATATCTATGGGTCATCTGAGGGAAAAGTGAAAACAAATATTTTGGGAGAAATTTTGGAAACCAACTACTTTCCCCTACTAACAAGGGTGAGAGAGTGGTTGAGAGACTATTTACTACTCAGAAAAAATGAATAATAAGAACAGATAACTCTTTGAAGTATACTGGCATCAGACTTGACTCCTTGGCACAGAGGTAGCTGGATGTCTAAGTGGTTAGAGTACTGGGTCTGGAGTCAGGAAGACCTGAGTTCGAATCTCGCCTCAGACACTTAAATAGCTGTGTGACCCTGGGCAAGTCCCTTAATCTCTGTCTGTTTCAGTTTCTTCAACTGTAAAATGGGAGATAAAAGTAGTATCCACCTCCCAGGTTTGTTTGAGGATTGAATGGGATAATATTTGTAAACAGCACAGATTGTACCTAGCACATAGTAGGAACTTAATAAATGCTTATTTCCTTCCCAAGCTTATTGATATTGACCTAAAATATTTAGTTGCTTTTGTTATTCTGTACCCCAAGTTCGGGGCCAACCTTACAGCAGAATTGTGAAGCATGGAGGAAGACATTTTGAGCTTTGGTGCCCTCCCACATCTCTTCTGATGCCCTTCTCTATCCTGTGGTCCATTCCTCCTCACCCTCCTGCTCTTACCTTAGCTAGACCAGTTCAGGTGTTCACGATGAGGATTTAAGGTGCTGCCATTCCCAGGGGTATTTGCCTTTTACCAGAAGAGATTCAAGACCGGGAAGTTTTTAGACCTCAAAAGGAAGATCTCTGAAGGTGGAATTTGAAATACTTATGAAAGGTAGTGGGGGAGGCAAAGGTTCCTTGGATGGGGGTCCCCACTCGGTGTTCTGTCAATCACACCATGTTTGCTGCCCACCTATCTCCTTGCAAGGCCGATCCAGAAGAGGACAGATCATCCGTAGCACGGACTTGCTCCTTGGTGGTCTCAAGTGCGTGCCATGTTTGTTTGTTTGTTTTCCAGATAGTTTGGGCGACTACCAACAAGGTTGGCTGTGCTGTGAACACCTGCAGGAAGATCAATGTTTGGGGAGACGTGTGGGAGAATGCAGTCTATCTCGTCTGCAATTACTCTCCAAAGTAAGAATGATAAGAAATGGCTTTTTGATTTTTTACTTCAAAATACTCGAAATACAAAACTCGTTGTCACCAGCCCATGTTTGGCAATGAACTAATCACAACTTAGACCTGGAAGGGATCTAAGAATCCATCCAGTCCAACTCCCTCTTTTATAGAAGGAGAAACTGAGGCACAGAGAGGTTGACTTCCTCAAGGTCACACAGAAAATCTGGGATTTGAACACAGGACCTCTGGGTCCAAAGTTATCTCTCTTTCCGTTGTACTACATGGCCTCTCCACATTGGATTTGGTTTTGTGTTTGTCTTATCCTTGATAGTCTGTGATCTCCTGAAGGACAGAGACTATGGTTTAGGCATAGGATTATTTAGGCCAACCTCCTCAGTCTACAGATGAAGAAACGGAGGCCCAGAAAAAGGAAGTGAGTTCCCTAATGCCAAAAAAAAAAAAGCTTTCTTTGTGTTCCCCGACACACACACACACACACACCCCCCAGCATGTTGCACAGGGTGGGGGGGATAATTAACTCATTCTTTCATGCATTCAAAGTGAATGGTAGTTGTAAATGAATGGGAAGTCTGGGCTGTAGATTGGAGAACAACTAACCCAGTTTATAGCCTGCTGTTTTTAAAGGATTGGCTGACATGGAAACATCCTCATTTGGTTTTCTGTCAGACTTGGCTGTGGTAGGGTGGGCCACAGCTGAGGGTTGGAAGGAAAATGAAGTCCTGGGAGAATACTTTGCATATCTGTGGTAGCATTTCAGGGGCAGGCTTGGAGGAGAGCAGCAGGGCTTACATCACTACCCGGGAGTATGGAGTACAGAAAATTCCATAATAGGAGACAATTTGCTTGACTTTTTTTTCTCTTTCCTCCCCTCCCCTCCCCCAGATACTCTAAATCCACATATTCCAACATACACTGGTTAGTCCTGCCTTAGGAGACACAACTCTTCCGCTGTTCAGAGCCTCTGGTGATCAATCAGCTTGCGTTTGAGCCCTTATAGTGGGTAGGGTATTCTATTAGACACCATGGGTGGGGTCGGAAATAAAAAGGTAGTTAGAAGACATGGTCTCTGGCCTAGAGAAAATGGAAACCTGGGGAAGCCAGCTTAGACAGAAAAGATCTCTTGTCTACTCCTGGCTAAAATAGCTCAGCAAAACCTAAAGATACCTTGCCCAATGAGTTCAGCCCAGTGAGAGAAGACGTGATGTTTTTACTTTAAGATATTATAAAACCTACTGGAGACTTCTTAGAGAACTGGGAAGACCCTCAAAGCAACCAACATTTGTCTCTCCATCCATCCATCTTTCCATCCACAGGCAGTCATTCAGTGCTTACTATGTGCCAGGCATTGTGCTAAGTCTTGCAGATACAAAGAAAAACAAATATACAGTCCCTGCCCTCTGGGAGTTCACATTCCAATGGGAGAGATGCCATACAAATAACTGTGTGTACAACATGTAGACATTATAAATGGGACTTAACCCTAGAGGGTCTGTTGATCAGATTAGTTTTTTTTTTATTTTTATTTTTTTCTTATGGTTTTCTCTCTCTTTAAAAATTGTGCATCATATCCATTGAAGCTCTTTACTCAAACGTTTCATTTTGATGTGGTGGCCATGATTTAAAAAAATTTTTTTGTTTTGTTTCTTATATAATAAGTATTTCTCATTTTACCTCCTTTTACCCTGAATTCTCCCTTTTAAAAAAGAAAAACAGGCAGGGTGTGGGGCACATGCCTGTAATCTCTGCTACAGCAGATGCTGAGGCGGGGGGCCCTGCGCTGGTGAGTTCTTAGTGGACTAAAGTTGACAAGTTGGCCACATAAAATCCTTCATTAATATATTGAGTCCCTAGGAATAGGGGCCTAACAGGCTGTGTGAGGAGAAGTGAGCTGACCTCAGCTGGAAATAGAGCAGGTCAGAGCTTCTCTACAAATCAAAGTGAGTCGAGAGCTGTGAGACATCATCTGGGGCAAGCTACAAAGATGTAGACTTTTAAGAAAAACAACATAAAAATAAATACATTTAAAAAAAAAACAAAGAGAAACTATTAAGCAAACCTGACTGTCGGCTTCTACCACATTATCTATCTGTGGTGTCCTACCTCCTTACTGAGAAGAGTGAGCCAGGATTCTTGAGGTACTAGTAGCATATGAGTTTGAGCAGGTCCTCGTAACCTGGAAGGGCTTTAAATACAGTCCTGGTGATAGACTGAATCTGCCTGTCATCCCATGACCAGCCTAGGTAAATTCAAAGAGATTCATCACCAGATATGACTGAAAAACTATCACCCTGCAAGCAATCAGCTCTCAAAAACCTTCTACTAAGTCATTGAGAGTGGCAGCTAGGTGACGAGGTAGTGCATATCACACCTGGCCTGGAGTCAGGAAGACTCATTTTCATGAGTTCAAATCTGACCTCAGATACTTCCTAGCTAGTAACCCCAGACAAGTCACTTAACCCTGTTTGCCTCAGTTTCCTCATCAGTCAAATGACCTGGAGAAGGAATTGGCAAACCATTCCAGTGTCTTTGCCAAGAGAACCCCAAGTGGGGTCACCAAGAGTCAGACATGACTTAATGGCTGAACAACAACAAAGTCATTGAAGAATTTGGATCTATGCCAACGGTGAAAATAACCAACACCTTCCTCTTGCCTTTTCTGATGTACTTATACTGACATACTTAACAACTGTGCTATTAAAGGGCCTTCCCTCTTTCCATACCAGATAGAATTAAGATGGAGCCTATGGCCATTAGGTAAACCAAGGAGAATGAAAGGAAATGAGAACCTCTCTCCTAGGCCATGTTAGAATCCTTGTTTTAGAACTAGAAAGGATCTTAGAAAGTTGGATCCATTCTCCCCTCCCATTTTACAGAGGAGGAGTGTGGGGCCCAGATAAGGTAAATGGTTTGCCTGGGGTCACACAGATGGAAAGTTTCAGAGTCAGGATTCAAATCTGCATCCCATGATTCTATACTGAGAACTTATTCCACTCTTTTTTCTTATCCTCTCTATTCACCCTTCTTAGCCTGAAGCTGTTCAGACTTTGGATCCCTCCTCCCCACCTGACCTTGTCTTTAGATCCCTGTTTAAAAACCATGACTTCATTGGTGTGAGGAGCTCCCAGGTCAGGAAACTCTCCCTCCCAACTCCCTCCCAATGCAGATGGACACCTTCCTGATAACTTAAAGTCTTAGGGAGTTTCCTAGAGCAATGAGTCAAACTCAAATAGGAACAGATCCATGCCGGCCACATGTTGATTTAAAAAACCACAAATTAACATTATCTTTGTTGTATGTTTATTTTGTTAAACATTTCCCAGTTATAATTCGATCTGGTTTGAGCTGCACTGGGGAGTTTTTCAGCAGGAATTTCACACCTTTGGCCTGGGGCACTGAGAGGTGACTTGCCCAGGGTCACACAGCCAGGATAGGTGGGAGGCAAGACTTAATTAAACCCAGGTCTTTGAGAATGGTCCTCTATCCACTATTCTATCCATGCTGCCTCTTTTAAACAAATATGTGTGTGTGTGTCTGTACATGCAGACATGTGTGTGCAAAAGATTTGGGGAAAAGTTTTTTTGATGCTTTAAATATATATGTATATATATGTGTATGTATATGTATATATGTATATATGTACATACACACACATGCACACACTCACACACACACACACACACACACACACACACTCCAATAGGACCCTCCCTTGTAATGAACAAAAAAGTGAAGTCAAGGAAAACACATTGACCACGTACATGGTCTGTGCTTAATTCTCTTCCTGTAGTTCACCCCATCTCTACCAAGATGAGTGTGTTTTGTATCAATCTTCTGGAGTATTAGATTAATTAGAGTTCTGATGTCTCTTAATGCTATTGCTTCCTTTTAAATTATCCTGGTCATTGTAAATATTGTTCTTGTGGTTCTGTTTGCTTCTTTCTGTATCAGCTCATACAAGTCTTCCCAGGATTCTTAGAAATCCTCATAGTCATCATTTCTTAAGGCACAGTATATTTCTTTTATACTCATGTACCACAATTTGTCAACCATTCCCAAGTCTATGGGCACTCATTCTGTTTTCATTCTGCGTGATGTATTTTGAGAACAGCTGTGGGCTTACTGTATTCATGCAGTATTTTATGCAGTATTTCAAAATGTACTATAAGCCGATAAATGACTTTCCCTTTTAAGAAGAGGCCTGTTCCTAGAAAGTTGGCTCTGATGCACATTTCTGAAATGAATCACAGACATCCACTGACTTCCAGTACAATTTCAAGGATGTGTTCCCACATTGTCTAGGGTTCTCACCTTTCTCTGATGACAGCAAGAGCCAGAGAAAGAAAAATGGAGAGAAAGCTATTCTCCTTAGTAGATGCTACTTCAAACACTAATCTCATGTGGGATGTGTAGCAGGAGCACCAGCCTAGGGTAGAACTTTGGTTGCCACAAGTAAGTGGATGACATTTATATCTACTGTGTACTTTCTCTGTCAGCATATATATGCACACATCCATACATATATACATATATAATAACAAATTTTATATACTATGTATATGTGTGTATTCATCCATCCATCCATTCATTCATTTATTTACTCATTCATCCGTCCATCTATCCATCCATCCATCCATCCATCTATCTAGATCACAGGAATTTCATACTCATACCTTGCAGTCAGGAATCCATGTTTTTTGCTCCTTCATCTAAGAAAGTACAAAAATTTGAGTTCTGACTCTTTTTTAATCACCTGTGACCCAGGACAAATTCCTTGATCGCCTCTTTGGTAAAATGAAGGGATTGGACTAGACCAGGGCTGGGGAACCTGAGGCCCTGACGCCACATGTGGCCCTCTAGGTCCTCAAGTATGGCCCTTTGACTGAATACTTGAGGACCTACAGGGCCCCATGTGAAGGGCCGCACTTGAGGACCTAGAGGACCACATGTGGCCTTGAGGCCTCACTGGACTAGACAATCTCCAGGGTTCCTTGAGGTTCTAAATCCTTTGATCCATATGCTTTTCTGTCTAGCTAGAATCCTTTAGATTACACACTCTGTCCCTCATGAAGAACGTGCTGGAATTGGAGTCAGAAAATCTAAAGTCAAATCTTGTCTCCGCTATTTACAGCTTATGGAATGTTGTACAAGTTACTTAGTCTATCTAGGCCTCAGTTTTCTTCATTGTAAAGTAATGATTTTGAGCTAAATGGTCTTGAAGGTCCTTTCTGGTTCTAAGTTAATGATCCTACAATTTTTTAAAAGTTAAACTTTAATATATAAATGCAAATATATATAAATTTAATATAAGTATTTAATATCAATATAAATTTAATTATAATTTCTCTCAGTTAGCAAATATTTATTTTTTTCCTATAGACCCATTTAAAATAAAAACACTTTTAAAAAATACACTATTTAACAAATAGTAAAACGAATCAATTCCTACATTGGTCATGTCCAAAAATATGACTCATTCTGAGTGCTAAGTCCATCACCTCTCTGTTAGGAGGTGGGTAGCCTGCTTCATTCCAGGTCCTTTGGAATCATGGCGGGTTATGGGATTGGTCAGAATTGTCAACCAATTAGCATTATTTGTTGTTGTTCAGTCATTTCAGTTTTGTCTGACTCTTCCTAACCCCATTTGGGTTTTCTTGGCAAAGATACCAGACTGGTTAGCCATTTCCTTCTCTAGATCATTTGACAGATGAGGAAACTGAGGCAAACAGGGTGAAGTGACTTACTCAGGGTCATATAGCTAGTATCTGAGGTCAGGCCTGGCATTCTACCCACTGCACCACCTAGCTACCCTAAGCATTTATTAAGCACCTACTATGTGCCAGACACTATGCTGAGCACCAAATTCTGAAGTCTGTCAGAGTGTTTACAAAGTCTTTATTATGGTATGAACTGTTCTCTTGTGAACCTCTGCTTTTTGACGTTTAAGGCTGGGGACCCTGCTTTTTCATTTCTGAAATGGCTATAAGAGGGGAAAATTCAGCAGACTAAAATGGAAACACTTTCTGTTGGAGCCCAGTGTGTGTTGGGTGCCGTTTCAGTCCTGGGACTAAAGAAACATTGGTGGATTTGTGGCTGGGCTGGTATTCCAGGGCAAACAGAAACTGACTACTCAGTTGTGGGATGAAAAGGGGCCCCACTGTATCTCCATCCGTTTACCCAGCCGCCGTCTATGCTCGAAAGCTTCAGACTATAAGTTCATGGAAAGAGCCGAGGCCAGCAGCCTCTTTTTTCTTTTTTTTTGTCTTCCGTTTTGAGTACTGTCTGCCATCTTACAAACAGTGGAAACATTCATTTCTCCCTAATTCCTGTTGCCTTTGGGGTTGCAGTTTGGAGATCTCACCCCAGGTCAGAGTCAGGTACCTGGCCCATCCGTGACAGCGGCACTCATGAAGACCTTGGAGGTATGTTTGACAGTTATTTTCTGCTTCTCTTCAGGGGAAATTGGATTGGTGAAGCTCCATATAGAAATGGCCGGCCCTGCTCTGAATGTCCGCCCAGTTATGGTGGAGGCTGCAGGAATAACCTCTGCTACCGAGGTATGAGTCTTTAAATGAAAAGTGTTTTACTGATGCCTTTTGATTTGACACTGCAATTATTTCTGGTAATTACTGGGCCCCTCTCCCCCTTTGAGGAATTTCCTTGAAACAAAGGAAAACATTTAGGGCCCCCCCACCTCAAATTACAATTTATAAATGGTCCTCTGGACAATGTATATAATATTCTATCCCAATAGCCTCCCACCTCTCTGTTAAAAGAGGGAGGAAAAATTCACTATTTATTCTCCAGGACCATTACTGGTATCAATCTGAAAAGAAGATTCTACCAGAGTAGCAAAAACTAGGGTCTTTGATTGAGGCAATTTGAGGCACCACTCAGTACCCAAGTGCCCAGGGGAGACTGGCTAGTTAAATATATGTGAACCAGGAGGGAGTCTCATGGGAGACACAGCCTCACAACGATTACATAAGTTGTTTTGCCTAACAACTGAAAGTCCATAAAGAAGGCTGGAGGAGGCTGGGGTGACTAGTGATATCTGGTCAGAACATCTGGCTCCAGATGCAGCAACAGGGAAACTGGTTTAGATCTGTGCCAACAATGGGGGCAGGGGGATCAGAGTCAGAGAGTCCCTTCTGGTGTCTGCATTCAACATCCATTTTTCACTCCCTGTTAGTGACCTTTGCAGTTTGTCATCGTCTTTGCCAATATTATTCTTTTGGTTCTTCTTATTGCGCTCAGCCTCAGTTCGTGCAAATCTTCCCATGTTTTCTGGCATTCCTCATGTTTGACATTTCTCATTGCACAGTAATATTCCCTTACATCCACGGTAGTTATTTGTTCCATAATCAGAGGGCAGCCCCTTTGCCGCTGCCACCCTGAAAAGCGTTCTGTGCTGGCCACATGTTGACTTAGAAAACCACAAATTAACATTATCTATGTTGTATGTTTATTTTGTTAAACATTTCCCAGTTTTGATTCAGTCTGGTTTGGGCTGCACTGGGGAGTTTTTCAGCAGGAATTTGATACCTCTGGCCTGGGGCGCTGAGAGGTGACTTTAAGAATATTTTGGTATATATCCAGCCTTTGTTTCTGTCCTTGACTTCCTTGGGGTATATAAGCAGCAGTGAGATTACAAGCTCTCATACCTTTAAAAAAGAAAGTCCCTGTTTGCTCCCAGACAGTTTTTGTTAACAATTGAAAGGGGAAACATTTACCAAAGGAAAGAGAGCCAGGCTTTCCTTGGTATGAGAGGACTGAGTTGAAGATAGTAAAGCTGTGTTATATTCAATGCTGTACGCATCCCTGGAGGCTGAATCAGAGCGAATGACCATGTGTAGGACAACATTCGAAGTCGAGGGTGATTCGGGTGACTTCCTTCCTTCTTGATCTTTGGCCAACTGTGTACTTTTGCCGGAGGCTGGCTTGTCAGCTTGAGACAGGAGTTCTTAACCTATCTTGTATTGACGATCCCTTGGGCAATTTGGTGAAATGTGTAGGCCCCTTCCCAGAAGTTTATTTTTAAATACTTGAAACAAAATGTATAATCAGAAAGGAGACCGATTATATGGATATAAAGATTTAAATTTTTTTCCCCATCAAGTTCATGGATACCGTGAAAATTCTTATGCAGAATCTTTGGAAGTGCACAGACCCATAGAATTTCAGGTTCGATAGCACACAGATGGGACTAGGCAGGGGAAAGAGAGCTAGGTTTAGAGTCAGAAATCCTGGCTCTGTCATTTACAACCTGTGTAATAAGTGACTTAACCTTCCTGGGTCCCAGTCTCTCACCTATAAAATTAAGGGATTGGAGTAATTACTTTTATCATCCCTTTTGGTTTCAAATCTGTGCTCTTCCGACTGTAGGCTTTGACATCAAAGGAGGAAAATTCCTTTGTCTTTTAAAGTATGGTTTCACAAACACATTCCTACCTCTTAACACGATCTGTTAACTGTAATATTTTTGTTTTTACTGAGTCGTTTCAGTTGTGTCCGACTTTTTGTGACCTCATTTGGGGTTTTGGGCAAGGATACTGGAGTGGTTTGCCATTTCCTTCTCTAGCTCACTTGACAGATGAGGAAACTGAGGTAAACAGGGTGAAGTGACTTGCCCAGGGTCACACAGCTAGTAAGGGTCTGAGGTCAAATTTGAACTCAGGAAGACGAGTCTTCCTGACTCCAGGCCCGGCGCTCTGTGCACTATGGCGCCATCTAGCTGCCCCATCTCTGTAATATACTGGGAAGTCAAAAAGCATCCTCTCCCTCCTGAGATTGTCCTGGAGCACTTTGCATGGATCTCTGCTTTGCCCCCTACAATTCCTATTATACTTATCTGAGAAGTGTCAGACCCCCTTAGGACAATTGTTACTTCCTTGGTGACAGGGACTGTGTCACTATCTCCTCAGTGCCTAGCACAGTGACCTACACATAGTAGGTCCTCAACAAATATTGACTTGATTGAATTGAAGTGATATAGCATCATGGAAAGATCACATAGAGAGCCTAGAAAGACTGGACAATCAGGTTCCGCTCCTGGCTCTAATCCAAGCTATGAAACTTCTATTAAATGCATACCATCTGTAAGGTACCATGCTAGGTTCTGGAGATACAAAACAAAAACAAAAAAATGGTTTCTGCCCTCAAGGTTCTATGGCAATACTATTAAATATTCTACGACTGTGGATAATTAACTTACCTTTGCTGCGTCTCTTCTTGACAATAAGATGGGGTAATAATGTGGCACCTACTCCCCAACTTGAATACGAGTTTCTCCAGACAAGCCATACCAGGGTCAAGGCACTAGGTTCAAATCAACTTTAAACCATAATCCACGAGCTCCCACCAGTGTGTTTGCATTTGCTCATCAGCCAGAAGAGGCATTTTTTTTTTTAAAAAGGCATTTGATGAAATAATATAGTAAGAAAAGTCACCACAGACCACTTCCCTCATAACCTTGGGCCTGCTCCTGGGAAGAAAAGAAAGTCCTGTGATACCCTGCATAATGTTTAATTGCCAAATTGTACCCATATAGCATTATTTTAGCATCAATAACTGTCTGGGTTTGAGACCCTCCAGATTTTTCCATCCTGGTAGTCTTTTGATTCCCCATTCAAATGAATGGGAAAGGTCAGTGCACAGAAACATGAGTCTTAGGTGAGCCACCCACTTCAGACCTTTGCTTAAATTGCCTTTTTGTATTGTATGTAGCAGCCTCAGACACTTACTAGCTGTGTGACCCTGAGCAAGTCATTTAACCCTGTTTGCCTCAGTTTCCTCATTTTTAAAATGAGCTAGAGAAGGAAATGACAAACCACTCCAGTATATTTACCAAAAAATACGCTAAATGGAGTCAAGAAGAGTTGGTCATGACTGAAAAAAGACTAAATGAAGCAGTGAACCTTTCTAAGCTTTGGGGCCATCCTACAATGGGTTCATAAATTACAGTTGGAAGGGACATTGGAGGTCATCTAGCCCATTTAGTTGACGAAGAGACTCAGTCTCACAGAAGTTGTGATTTGCCCCAGCTTATACAGGTAATAAATGACATTGTCAGGATTCAGACCTGGGTTATCTGACTCCATTGCACCATGGTCCCTTCTTACAATCTCTTAAACCTAATGTTGCCATCCTTATTTCCTGGGGGCACTTGTGAAGCTCAAGTAAAATGGTATTATGTGAGAGTCTTTTGAAAAATATAAAGCCCTGTGCAAATTTTGATGTTGTGTTATTTGTAAGAGGCAGTGAGATATAGCAGTTAGAATCAGGATGTCAGAAAAGTCTGGGGGTTGAGTCCTGACAATAGACAAATCACTTCATTTCTCACCTTAAATACTATAGGTTCTAGGTGATTTGCTTTTACATTGGTGGAGAAAGTGATCATAACCCAGAGATCCTCACACAGATGAAAATGCAAGTTTGGACCAAAAAAAAAAAAAGCTAATACTAATTCAGTCTAGAAGGTGCCCTTCCCACATTCCTCTTAGCTCTTCATCTGCCCCTTTAGCAGACCTGCCCAGAGGTAGAGACAGTCTAAAGAAAAACCTTGTAATGAATTTGGGGATGGAAATTCCCCAGAGCTACCCTGGCTAACCGCACGGATCCTTGGTTCCACTCTATTAAAATAGAAAGCATGTTATTCAGTCAAGTGTCCTTGCCACTTTCTTACATGTGAATTTTCCATCCTCCAACTGGGTTTTAAGTCCTTCAAGGGCAAGGATTGTCTTCAATTTCTTAGCATAGTTCTCTCCACACAGTATGTATTCAAAGGTTTCTGACTGACTCACTGACCTACATTAGACTCAATAAAGCTGGGATTATGAGGTATAAAAATCTGGAAGGCTCAAGGAAGAAAGCCTGGCTTATTCTCATTACACCGTTTTTGTTTTTCAATGGAAAACAAACTTTTTATTAGCTGCATTCAAGGGAATGAAGGAAGCCAACAAGACATAGCAAGCACTGACCTGAGCAGCATGTGCAAATAGAAATGTCTCTGCAGAGCATTGTGTGTAGACAGGAACACAATTCTCTTTTTTGTCTTCAAGAGTCTGTGTTGCTGCTGTTTTTTCCCTTAATTTTTAAAAAAGCCTTTTCTGACTCCTCAAATTTAGGGGATGACTGAGAAGAGGAGTTGACATGTGGGATTTTGGATGATTTTATGTCTAGCTAAGCCCTCTATGTTTGAGGCAAAAATTAAGACTCAGGAAATGTTTAATTAGAAGACACAAGCAAGGTATATGGTAGTGTCTGTTTTTGGACAGGCACAGGGAGGGTAAGCTGGGGAAAGAGCAGGCCATTGGGGGGAACTTCCCTCAGTGTGGGAAGAGATGGTTATGACTGCTAGTTTCAACCCAATTCCTCTATTCGTAGACACATGGAGGGCTCCAATGATCCCTTTGGATTTCTCCCTTCTCAGCCACAGCCCAGACCTCCCTTTTACTCCCTCCCTTTGCCTGTTGTTTCTAGCCATGAATCATTTCTGGATCAGCTCATTATGTCCCAGGTGGGGCCAGGGTGCCCTCTCCTCTCTGCTGCTGCTTGGCAATTTCAGTTCTCATTCCTTCCTCTCAGTCTGTCTCTCTCAGACTGTGGCTGTCCTTTTGAGAATTTCTGGGTGTGATTCAAATAGGACTTCTGACTCAGAGATGCTGATGGTCCCAAACTGTTCTCAGGGCCGAGAGGCTATGCACGTTTCTCTGAATGACAAATTCAGTAGTCAAATAGGTTCTCCATTTCCTATTATTCCAGAATGGGAAATTCTGGAGTCAAGGATGGTGGAAGAAAATCACAATAATTCAGTGATTCAATGACCTGACTTCAATGACACAATGATTCAGTAATTCAGTGACCCTATTGCTGGATGAAGAGTCAGAGGCTCTGGGTTAAAATTCCAACTCTGACATTTCTTACTTTGATGACCTTGGCAAATCCCTCAATCTCAGTTTCCTCCTATATAAAAATTAAATGACCTCCAAAGCTCTTTCCAGCTCCAAATCTAACATCCCTGGAAATGTCATGCATGTTGTTCTTAGGTACAAAGCAATCACTATGAATATTACCAGACTATTAGAATATTACCCTTTCCTAGTAGAATTCCACCTGGCATGGCCTCTTCTGTACAACCTTTCATACAGAAAAGTTTCCAGCTATTTAGAAATGAATCTTTTTTTGTGTGTATGAAATAAAACCTCTCATGAGTAAGATATACAGGGTGTCCCAAAAGTCTTATTGCAGTTAGAAGCTTTCAGTAGACTTTTGGGGCAGTGTGTGTGTGTGTGTGTGTGTGTGTGTGTGTGTGTGTGTGTGTCCTTCCAAAATGCATTTGACTTTAACACCAGTATGTCAAGTTCTCTTGGGGAACTTTTGGAACACGCATATGTATACTCATATATCTTTCTCCAAAATACATTTGATTTTTAACGCTAATATGTTATATTCTTTTTCCCCTCCACTAATAAGATGAGACTTATGTACAGAAGCCTGAGACCGATGAGACGAATGAGGTGGAAATGTCTCAGATTCCTGAGGAGAATCACGTATGGGTCCAACCGAGGGTAACCAAACCCACCAAACCCAAGAAAACCACTGCAGACAATTATATGAGTAAGAGACACCCTTGTTCCGTGGCTCCTTCCACCCCCATCCCAATTGGAACCAACCCTTGGGTTGGTTGAGTAGCCCGAGGGTATTGAGAGGTCTCCAACAGGCAAATACTGGGCAGTAGGGTGGAGTGTCAAAGCAAAGTCCCAGACCTTTCTTTTTTTCTTTTTTAAAGGAATTAATTACTTTATTTTTGTTAAACACTGTAAGAATCCTGGACCTGAGGTGCACTTGGGTAGCCTTCTTTTTAACTCAGATGTTTTAAGATATAACTGAAGATATATTCCTGGGAACTATGCTGGATACTATGAAGAATATAAGGATGAGAAAGACAAGAGAGTCATATTTTTTCTTTTAAAAAATTAGCTACATGTCTTATTGATGTTCTTTTCTTCCTCTTTATAACCCTGTCTCTTCCCAAATGACTATGCACAAGAAGAAACAATGATACATCATCTGCATGACAATATATGACTCATTTCTTACCTTTAGCCCACTACCTCTTGCTTGATTCACCAACAGTTCACTGATATCACAATTAGTCACTCCAATGATCAGAGAACTCTTACGAAAGCCTAGGGTCTAGTTAGTATTACGTCTATGAACAGAGGTATCAGGGTCAATCAATCAATCAATAAACATTTATTAAGTACCTACCAAGTCTCAGGCACTGTACTCATTGCTGGGGATACAAAAAGGGGCAAAAGACAGTTCTTGCCCTCAAGGTACTTACAATCTAAGGGGGAGACAACATGCAAACAGATATATACCAACAAGCTATATATAGGATACCTAAGAAATAAGTAAGAGAGGGAAGGACTAGAATTAAGAGGGGTTGGGAAAGGCTTCCTGTAAAAGATGGGTCATAAAAAAACCATAGACCCATGGCTTTGGGAGTTTGGAGGAGGAAGAAATGACTCTTAACTGGGGCATCAGGGAAGGCTTTATTGAGAAGGTTGTGGAAAAAAGGGCAATAGACTAAAAGCCAGGAGACCTGAATTTGAATTCAACCTCAGTTGTGATGGGTTTGATTTTTTTCCATCTCAGTTTTCAGCATTATTTCAATCTATGTGTTTCATGAGAGAAGTTTTTATATGAAAACACCTTTGCCCCATTACTTGCATTAAGAATGTAGTGCAGTGTGCTCCATAAAAGAAGGTCTGAGGTAGCTGTCCCATTTTGTTAAGGGCAGTCCTTCCCAAACCTGATAGTGGGAGATTGCAGAATGTGTCTTCTTCTGGAGAGATTTCCCCTTGTTTGTTTGTTTTCTTTCTTTTTTATCCTCTTTAGCTGTTTCAAATTTCTCTTTTCATTTTTTATTTTGATAATCTGGACTTCTCTTCTCCTAATATTCCCATTTTTCTTTCTTTCCCTTCTCTACCTCTCTGATCAAATTTCCTAACAGCTTGTCTATTTTGTTAGATTTTTTAAAAAAAGTTTCAATAAGGCTTTTTTTTTTTGCTTTCAATTTTGTTTACCTCTTCTTTGATTTTCAAAGTTTCTATTTTTGCATTGTTTGGGAGGTTTAAATTTGTTGATTTTTCTAGTTTTTCTCTCTTACTCTTTTTTCTCAGATCTATTTTTTATTTTTTTATCTCCTAGCACAAATCATCAAGTGTGAGACCAAAATGAGGGACAAGTGTAAAGGGTCTACATGCAACAGGTAACCTTTTGTTTTGACTCCTGTAATCAATGCCTTTATTAAAGGCCTTTAAGTTCATTCAGAGAACAATACCATGCAGCATAGTCTTCGTGGAAAATGGCTTTTGTGACAATTTAATACAACTTAGGTCCCAAGTTTAACAAGAGTACAACTCCATCTTATGTCATGCTTAAAGTGATGCATGACCACAATAACTCACAGGTCCCAATTGACTGCCACAATTTATTTAATGCTTATTCAATGTCCACTGCACCACCTAGCTGTTCCAAATGATGTCTTTAAAGTGCATAAAACTGGCTTTTAAGTGAGTTAATTGTTAATTTTGTGTCCATAATTTACATGTAAAATTGAAAGGCACAGTAATTAAGGTTTCAATCCAGTTCCTATTCAAATCTATCATAAATTCAAAGTTAACCAGGGTCCAAATGAATAAAGTTCTCCTGTTTTTGGAAAGGGCTTTTGTACAAAATGTGCATGAAAAGGACTAAGTCATTGACTTAACAATTAAGTGAAGTATTTGCTCCTAAGAAATGACCTGTTGCTTTTCTCCCCCCTCTAAATCAGATATCAGTGCCCGGCAGGCTGTTTCAACAACAAGGCGAAAATTTTTGGAACTCTTTTTTATGAAAGCGTAAGTGTTGTTCATTACCCCCTTAAGTAGCTTGGGTCAAATTTTATAGAAACAGAAAATATGGCCATTTCTATTCATAGAATGGTGAACCTGGGGTTTAGGGAGCTACCCTGCAAGAATTCCCTACAATTTCGCAACAAGGTTAGGAAACCAGTTTTGAAAACTGGAAATGATCAGCAAGCTGATCAGCCTTCAAACAAACAAAAGAACAAATGAATGAATGAATAAACAAATAAACAAACAAACCAACAAACAAGCAAACAAACAAACAAACAAAACCATACATGGGGCATAGTCAACAGTGGGCTGGCTGTAAAGCCAGGAAGATATAGGTTCAAGGTCCATCTCTGACCTGTGCTGGCTGCAGAGTCCTGGCCAAATCACTTTACCTTCTTCTCACTGCTTTAGCCAATTCCCTAAGATCAGACATTGCAGAAGAGATGCCAACCTGCATTGGTAGAGGAGCTTGCTCAGCTGGGAATTCCTTGTACAGATAAAGTGAAAGGTCTGGTTTCCATCTCTCCTAAGTTGAGAGGGAGAAACTTGGCCATTGATCCTTTTTTAAGATTTTTCTGATCTTGGGGTTTTTGAGGAATAAGAAACCCAGAGAATAACAAAATGGCACTAATGTTTTAGAATAAAGTATCTCTGCATCAGTTCAATCTGTTATAGCCATCTTGGCAGCTTAGTTGGATATGCTCAACCAATACCCGCTATTAAAACTTCTTGTGTAAAATGGGTACTTTACTCGAGAAGAGTTTCCATTGTGATTGACTCTCTGTGTTGCCGTTTTTTCCCCTAGTCATCGAGCATATGCCGAGCTGCCATCCATTTTGGTATCATAGACGATAAAGGAGGTCTGGTTGACATCACCAGGAATGGGAGGGTCCCCTTTTTTGTGCGGTCTGAAAGGAATGGCATTGCATCTTTAAGGTAATTCTTGACTTGGATTTTATCTCAATTCTTTTAGAATTATAGTTTCTTCCCTCCCCTCTCCCTTTTAGTTACCCATGCTATTTAAAAAAAAAAGGAATTTAGACTTTTTGCATAAACCAATGACACTTTTTAAAGCATTGACCAATGGACAGGTCACTGTAGTCATTTTATTAGTCAGTAAGCATATATTAGAGCTTACCACGTGCCACCCACTGGGTATACAAAGAAAAGCAAAATGAGTCCTTGTCTTCAACGAGCTTACATTTGAATGGAGGAGACTACAAGGTGTATACAGCATAGATGGAAGGTGATCTCAGAAGGAAAGCATGAACTGTTGATGGGCCTGGAAAAGGCCTGCTGCAGAGGATGAGATTTCAGCTAAGTTCTGAAGCCAGGCAAGACAGAAGTGGAGGTGAGGAGGACCGAGAGCATTCCAGGCATGGGGAACAACCAATGCAAAAGAATGGAGTCAGGAGCTGGAGTGTTGTATTCTAGAAATAGGTCTAGAAGGTTGGTGGCAATAAAATGAGGTGTGTAGAGAGGATGAAAGTGTGAGAAATCTGGAAAGGTCAGATGGGACCAGGGTGCAAAGGGCTTTAAAAGCCAAACAGAGAATTTTCTATTTGACCCTGGAGGTCATAGCGAGCCAGTGGAGTTTATTGAATAGGGGGTGACCCGGTCAGTACTGGGCTTTAGGAAGAGTACGTTAGCAGCTGAGTGGAGGATAGATTGGTGGCAGGGAGACTTGAGATAGTGACACAAAGCAAAAGACTGTTGTAGTAGTCCAGGCATGAGGTAGTGTGGGTTTGCACCAGGATAGCAGCTATGAGAATAGAGAGAAGTAGGCATGTAAGAGAGATGTTGTTAAGGTGGGAACAACAGATTGTCCATGTGGAGTAAATGCAGAGTAGAAATTGGTGTTATCACACTGAGGTTGTGAGCCTGGATGACTGGGAGGATGACAGAAATAGAGAAGTTTGGAAGAGGGGAGGATTTGGGGGGAAAGATGACAAGTACAGTTTTTGACATGTTGAGTTGAGATGTTTATGCAACATCCAGTTCCAGATGCCCAAAGCAGTTGGTGGTGGGACTAGAAGTCAGGAGAGAGGATAGGGATGGATGAATCTCAGAGAATCATCTGCAGAGATGTTCATTGAAAACCACTGGAGCTGATGAGGTCGCCAAGCAAGCTAATATAGAGGGAGAAGAAAAGAGGGCCTAGGATAGAATCTTGGGGAAAACTCATCATTCATGGGCATGACTTGGATGGAGATCCAATAAAAGAGCTTGAGAATGACTGGTCAGACAGGTGGGAGGAGAATGAGACAATATCAGTATCACAAAAACTTAGAAAGGAGGGAGTATCCAGGCGAAGAGGTTGATTGATGGTGTCAAAGAGTACATACAGATAATTGGTATCATATTGCTTGCCTTCGCAATGGGTAGGGGAGGGAGGGAGAGAATTTGGAACTAAAAAAAAATTTTTTTAAAGGAATATTAAAATTAATAATAAAATTTTAAAAAGATTACATACAGAGAGGTCAAGATGGATGAAGATTGAGAAAAGGCTGTTAGATTTGGCAACTGAGAGATAATTGCTCACTTCAGAGAGAGCAGTTTCAGTTGAATGAAAAGACTTTACCGCAGAGTTTTGAAGACAGTGGGAAGAGAGGGGGAGGCACTGAGTATTTCTCAGATGTCTCCAAGAGTTCAGCCATGAAGGGGAAGAGAGGTAAAGGATAAAAATGATCGAGAATGGTCAATCAAAGGAGTGTTGTTTTTTTTTTTAAACTACAAGGCTATAGGTGTGTTTGAGGCATCAGAGAAGCAGCCAGGAGACATAAGTAAGAGAGATAAGTGAGAGAGCAGGGATGATGGAGGAGGCAGTCTACTGGAGAAAAAGGGATGGAATGGAAACAAGGGTGGAAGATTCCATTGCCCTCTTAAAGATACAGAAAAAAGTTTATGATCTCTATGGGAAAGACAACTGAAGCTGGTGTTAGTGTATTAATATAGTTTTAGGAATAAAGAACTCATCTAATAATTGTAATAACATTTTACAGTTTACAAAGTACTTTATATCCATTACCCACATTTAATCCCCTGATAATCCTGGGAAATAGGTAATGCAGGTATTATTATCCTCATTTTACTGATGATGAGGCTGTAAGCAGTTAAGTGTCTCAGCCTGGGGTTAAGCCCGTGGTCTGAAAGCTAGTAACTTTCAGAAACAAGTTTTGAACCTAGGTCTTTCTGATTCCTAGCCCAGTGCTCTGTCTGCTATAGGACGGGGCTCCTCATCTCATCCAGCCTCCCCGTTTTCCCACTGTCCCTTACCCTGAATCCTTAGCTCTCCTTTGGTCCATTTCTTCACGAGCCTCTTGCATTTGCTCCCAGCACTCCCAAAAGCTGTCCCCATTTTTCAGTCTACCTGTCTGATTCCTAGAGAGCCAATCAGACTTGGAGTTTGTAGTCCATCCATAACTCATGCACAGTTTAGAGGGACAGAATCATAGAACATCAGAGCTGGAAGAGACCACATGGGGTCATCTAATCCAATCATCTCAATTGTATTTTAGAATGTGATTATCCTGATCATTTTCTGTTGTTTTTGTTTTGCAGTAAATACAAGGCTTCTAACTCATTCATGGTTTCCAAAGTAACAGGTAAGCCTTTTGTTGGGATATAATAATAGCTAGTATTTATATAGCCCTTTAAGAGTTACATAATGCTTTACAAATGTCACCTCATTTGTTCTTCAAAACAACCCTGGGAGGTAGTTGCTATTATCATCCCCATTTTACTGTCCAGGACTCTGAGGCAGACTTCAGTTAAATGACCTGCCCAGGGTCACACAGCTGGTAAATGGCTGTGGTTGGATCTGAACTCAAGATCTTGCTGATTTCAGCTCCAGCCACCTACCCGCTGTAGAAGATAACAAAAGTTAATTTAGATTTCTACTGGAAAATCCCTAAAGTGCCTTGCACATAAGTAAATGCTTTAAGATGCTTATTGCATTGAGAGTACTAGGCTGGGAGTCAGAATTTAGTATCTTGTCGCTACCAAGCTGTGGATGTTAGATGAGTCCCATCACTTTTGGGCTAGAGTTTCCCTATCTGCTAATGGTAAAGGTACCTGTTTTATATGTTAACAATCCATAAGACATTAGAACAGGAAACGCTGTTAGAGATCATCAAATCCTTGCCCTAGGGCAGCTATGGGCACAGTGGATAGGGTGCAGGCCTGGGGTCAGGAAGACCTGAATTCAAATCCAGCCTCAGATACTTACTAGCTGTGTGACCCTGGGCAAATCACTTACCCCTGTTGGCCTCAGTTTCCTCACCTGTAAAATGAGCTGCAGAGGGAAATGACAAACCACTCCAGTATCTTTGCCAAGAAAACTCCAAATGGGGGTCACGGAGAGTCAGACATGACCGAAACAGTTGAACAACACCAAATTCATACCCTTCATTTTATAGGATAGGGAAAGTAACTTGCTCATGCCTTTCTCATTTTCCACTGTGTTTGTTTCCACAGTGCAGGACCTGGATTGTTACAACACCGTTGCTGAGCTGTGTCAGTTTGAGAAGCCAATGAAACATTGCCCAAGGTAATGCTGCCACCTGGGGAACTGACTCAGTGCCCAAGCTTGTGCCAATGATAGCTGGTACTCCTTCAGCATGGCGATGTTCTAACACACGTCTCTACCACACTGAGAGAGACCGAGGGGTGACCAAAGTCAAGTTCAGGTGCATTTAGTCTCCCAAACTGGTGCTGATTCTCTTTCCTTATCAGAGATTTCCAGTGAGATCTGGATTTAACCCAATGCTTCCAAGTGATTTGGAGATAAAGTTGGGAAATTTCTTCTGCAATTGTATTAGTTTGTATAAACAATTTATTTTCAGAACAAGCAAGACTTTTTGTTCACTGTGAATTTCCAACATTGTTGCACTCTGTCTTTGTTTCATTCTTTCTCATCCATCTCTTTAAGTGTCTCTCTTCTCTGTGTATATCTCTGTCTCTTTTTGTCTCTCTCTTACCCTGCCCTCTCTCTGTTACACACACACATAAGATTTTCATAATCATAAACCATTTTAAAAATTTATGTAAGAACTCATGGTAGGTTTTCAGTGAAATCACTTGTAGAGAAAAAATGATTTGTCTCAGTCTTATTGTGGTGTTTAGATACACCTCTGTTGACTCTCAATTGTTTTTGATTATATAAATTGCCATACAAGTTCGGGAGGTAAGAGACTAGAGGGGGGGTCAGTTTTCATTTTCCCCAAACCATCATGCTATGTGATTCTTAAATCATTGTTTAAAAGTTCTGTCAATGTTCTTTTTTTAACATTGCTGTTACTTTACAGTCACTACTCCCCTCCACCAATAGAACCCTCCCTTGTGACAAAGAAGTTCAGCTATGACTTTCAAATTAGCAGGTGCTCAGAAACTTTGGAAATTAGGTGTAATATAGAATTATCTACAGACTTTTTTCGAATTAGGAGGAATCACTTTCTCCAAACCTCCCATTTTATGTATGAGGACATTGAAGTTTAGAGAAAAGGAAGTGATTTGTTCAAGGCTGCACAATGACCAACATCAGTGGCAGAGCTAGAAGTAGAGCCCTGGTTTCCTGCTTCTTAGCCCAGGACTCTTCCCAGCACTGGACCAGGAACCTGGAGACACCTTGGTTCAAATCACACCTCCAGCTGTTTTGTGTGACCATGGAGGAGACACTTAGCCTCTCTAACCCAATCTGTAAAACAGAGGTGATAATGCCTTGTGACACCTAATTCAGAGAGTGGTCAGTGAGGGACAACCAAGATAATGTATGTGAAACACTTTGTAAACTTTCAAATAACATACGAATATTAGCCATCATGAAACTAGATGATGAATTCGGATACTTCATTAATTGTGTTCAAAGCACATTAGGCAAAGGGTCAGTATTTGAAATGCATTGAGTTGAAAATGGGCATTTCTTTAGCCCCTCTTTCATAAATGTCCCCCCAGAATCCATGGTAAAAGAAGACAAAATGACACACCAGAGCCAGGCAGCCTCCCAATAGTTAGTGCATTCAGTGCATGATGTATGCCATCTTAAGACCACCAGTTTGAGCTGTGTGAACTGAATGTCTTGTCTACTTTATCAAATCTAAAGTTTGAAATTCTGTGTTCTGAGATGATCTAGAAGAAGGGATGCCCCTCACCATCACTGGCAAATACAGTGAGGTGGGAAGAAGGGAGGAAAAATCTATTTCTCCTCTTTGCAGTTGACTCTTGATGCCCTTCTCGGAGAGAGAACAAGATTTGAATACTTATGTATAGCAATAAAGCAAGCATTTACTACAATGTGCAGAGGAATGTGCTGGGCACTGGAAGATCAGAGTTTACGTGAGACTCAGTTCTTTACCTCACAGATCACACAGTTTAATAGGAGGAGAAGGTACCAATGCTGCCAAGTTCATTAGAGAGTGGCCAAGAAAAGGGTTTTATTAGGTCCCAGAGAGACTGAGAATGTGGCAAAGAAATGCAGGTGGGCAGAGGAGTCCTTAGAATCTATTTCAGTTTTTTTTTCTGGTCATTAATGTGAAGAATAAAGGTTTTGTGCTGTTGTTGTTTCAGAATTCGCTGTCCAGCTCACTGTAAGAATGAACCATCGTACTGGGCTCCAGTGTATGGGACCAACATTTATGCAGATGTGAGTATGTTGGTAGTTTCAATAACAGACACAATCTCAAAGCACTCGAGGTCTTCATATACTAGGTTTCAGTGTCTGAAAATCAGCAAACTTGGATTTGAGTTTTAGCTACATTATGAGATAACTGCATCATCTTAGGTTTTCCACTTCCCTGGTTAGTACCTCAGTTTCCCTACTTTTAGGGTTGAAAGTCTGGATGGGTGAGTACTGGATTTGGAGTCATAGAGACTAGAGTTCAAATCTCATTTCAGACACCAACTGTGACCTTGGGCAAGACATTTATCCCTCTGTGTCTCAGTTTCTTCGTTTGTAAAATTAGAGTTGGATTTAATGACCTCTAAGGTACGTTCTCACTTGAAATCTGTGATTATTATCTTATGATTATTTCTGACTCTGTTCTTATTAATTAGATGCTTATAGAAGCGTGTACCATTTTATACAATAGTCGGGTTAAATTTTTGTAAGTCAATTCCACGTTCCCACTGACTTATATTTTACAATTTCATTTTTTCTTTTCTCTTCATTTCTGAAGAAGTTTTCATTGGTCATATCTTCTAGTGTGTCAACTTTGTTTTCCTTTATCATGGTCCTCTGGTAAAGCAGTTACATTTATAAGGAAACCCAGGAGAGTTCAGAGTTCACCCAAGATTCTTGGGGTGGGACTTCTCATAACAAGAACTTTTAAAGTTAGACTTTTTCACTCTATTTCAGGTTTTTATGAAATAAACACTTGCCTGAAAAGTACTTTAAGCTCCTCTGAGAAATATCAATTAAACAGAATATGTATAATTGAATTAATAATAAATAAATAATAAAAATTAAAAATAAATTAATCAATTTAAATAATAAACAATGAATAAATTCCTCTGAGGAATAAATTAATTAAACATCACATTATGACCATTTAAAAAAATTGGAAATACTGTTAAGCTAGCTGTGAGTATCCCTCCCATCATCAAAGGATGGAAAAACTAGTTTAGAGGTTGCTTCTAGCATATAGTTGGATGGGAAGGGAACTCTCTATTCCTTGCCTTTTTTTCTTTCTTTCTTTGACAATTGGGGTTAAGTGACTTGCCCAGGGTCACACAGCTAGTAAGTGTCAAATTTCTGAGGCCAGATTTGAACTCAGATCCTCTTAACTACAGGGCCAGTGCACTGTACCACCTAGCTGTCCTGTTGCTATTCTTTGTTAAACAAGCATTTATTAAGTACCTACTATGTGCCAGGCAGTGTGCTAAGTATTTTGCAAATATCTCATTTGATTCTTACAATAACCCTAGGAAGTAGTTTTATTATCTCCATTTTACAGTTGAAAAAACCGAGGCAGACATTGATTAAGTGACTTGCCCAACTGGTAAGTGACTGAGGCCAGATTTGAACTCAGGTCTTCTTGATTGCAAGCCAGTAGTCTACCCACTTTTGCCATCTCACTGCTTGGATGAGGAAATGCTGCATGTTGGGTCCTCCTACAGCATCTGAGCATGACCTTTTTTAGAAGTACACCTTTGTGTTACAGATGATTTAGTCCAAGAGGCCGTTTGGTTATAATGGAAGGAGCACTGGACTTAGAGTCAGGAGAAATCTGGCACTCACTAGCTGTGTGACCCCATAAGCAGATCATTAAATTTCACTGAGCGTAAGTTTTCTTATCTGTAAAATGGGAATAGTAACACTTACAGCACCTACCTAATGGGATTGTTTTGGGGTTCAAATGAGATAATGTATATAAAGTGGTTTTTAATTAATTTTTTCAATTAACATGCAATTATTCCCTTCCCACAAACAATGAAAAGAAAACATGTATAATTAAACAAAACAAATTCCATATTGACCATACCCAGAAATAAGTATCTCATTCTACATATTTGGACATCATCTCTTTGTCAGGATGTAGGTGACTTGATTTGCCCTCATGAGGATGGGCAGCTGGGTGGTAAGGTGGATAGTGCTGGACCTAGAGTCAGGAAGAGCCGAGTTCAGATTCTGCCTCAGCTCCTTCTCAGTTGTGTGAGCTTGGGCAGGTCCCTTAACCTCTGTTTGCCTCAGTTTCCTCATCTGTAAAATGAGGGTGATAATAACTCCTACCTCCTAGGGTTGTGGTGAAGATCAAATAAGATAGTATTTGTAAAGCAAGCTTTTGCGAACCTTAAAGCACTTTGTAAATGCTAGCTGTTCTGGAATCATGGTTGATCATTGCATTGATTAGCATTCAGTCCTTCCAAATTGTTTTTACAATGCCGTTGCTATGATGTAAAGTGTCCTCCTGGTTCTACTCACTTCACTTTGCATCAATTCATACAAGTCTTTGCAGGTTTTTCTGCAGCCATTCCCTTCATCATTTCTGACAGCACAGTAGCATTCTATCCTATTTCATATATTGCTATTTATTCAGCCTTTCCCCAGATGGAGAATACTTTGTAAACCTTTAAGTGCGATGTATAAAAACATCTGCTCTTACTGCATCAGTTTTTGGCAGCTGCAGCAGGTACTCGAGATGGCAGGCAGGCTGGTCACTCCCTGTCTCTGAAGCCAGATGTGCCCAGATGTGCTCTGAAGCCAGATATGCCCCCTAGTTAGTTTGAAGTCCCAGCTCTCAGAACAAGCCATTTAAATATGTGCCTTGGCAGGGCTGTCCTTCCCAGGGCCTGTGACAGAAATGTAATTGTAGGTTAAATATTTAAAAAACAAAACTCCTGGACACTAAGGACTGCTTAGGAAAGGGGGGTGGGGGAAGGTTACTAAATAGAGTTGTAGAATCTCTTTCCACAGACATTTCTAAGAATAGGATAAATATTCATTTGTCCAGTATAATTTAACAGTGAGGTGCAGTGGATAGAGTCTTGGGTTTGGAATTCGGAAGAGTTCAAATCCTACCACTGGCAACTGCTAGCTATGTGACCCCAGGTAGGTCACAGATGACTGCCTAGGCCTTGAGGGGCTTGCACAGATGGCCCCTGGGTTCGTCCAATTCTAGATCTGTGATCCCATCATCGATCTATGATTAGGGCAAGTTAGATGTTTAAACGTGAAAAGTGCTGGGCTTGGAGTCCACTCTGAACCTAAGATCCTACTAAGTTAGACACAGGCTGTTTCCCATAGTGGGAATTCGCCTGGTTGATGAAATGACAGATCCTTCCCTTATTCAAATGCCGTAGGGTTAGTTATCTGGGTAGGTACGTGGTGCAGCAAATAGAGCGCCAACCCTGGCATCAGGAAGACCTGAGTTCAAATGTGGCCTCAGAAACTTACTAGCTGTGTGACCCTGGGCAAGTCACTTACCCCTGTTGGCCTCAGTTTCTGCATCTATCAGATGAGCTGGAGAAGGAAATGGCAAACTACTGTAGTATCTTTGCTAAGAGCGTCATGAAAAGGTTATGAAAGAGTTAGACATGACTGAAACAACTGAACAGCAACAGAGTGACTTATTCCCAAAGGTAGGGCTCTAGATCATCCCCATAAGATGATTTTATAGGGTGATTTATGGTTCATAAAATGCTCTAAATACATTGTTCTGACTTTTTTGCTTACAACATCATTGCAAGACAGGTAGTACAGGTTTTGTCAGGTGGGGAAACTGATGCCTACCAGGAGGCTGTGACTCAAATAAGGTCATACCTCAGGTAAGTAACAGAGGTGCAACTCAACCCCGGGTCTTAGGATCGTTTGTCTAAAGCTGGAAGAGAATAAAGAGGCATCAGCTTTCATTGTACCATCTTCGTTTTGGAAACCGACTTTTGAAAAGGATAAGTGACTCATGGAACATCAGATAAGTTACCAGAGTCAGAGCTGGGATTTGAACCCAAGTTCTCTGACTGCAGTGGGGGCAGCTAGGTAGCACAGTGGATAGAGCGCCAGGCCTGGAGTCAGGAAGACCTGAGTTCAAATCTGACTTCAGACTAGCTCTGTGACTCTGGGCAAGTCACTTCACCCTGTTTGCCTCAGTTTCCTCATCTGTAAAATGAGCCAGAGAAGGAAATGGCAGACCACTCCAGTATCTCTGCTGAGAAAACCCCTAATGGGATCACGAAGAGTCAGACATGACTGAAAAATGACTTAACATCTGACAGTTGAGCCAGTGCTCTCTTTCCACGTCTCTTGACTCTAAATCTAGCTTTCCCCAGGACATCAAGCTGCCTCAGCAGACCTGTTGTCTTTTCAGTTCTGGCTGTGAAGCCCCCGTGGACAGGCCTATGCATTTAGAGAGGCTGAGTCCTTTGAGCTTAGAAAAAATTAACGTACATTCGGTTTGTATTTCTTTGTTTTTTAAAGATGGGAGAGGTAGAAGGCGGAAAAATTTGGCCTCTGGCCGTCAGAGAGGTTCTAACTCAAGGAGAAGATGAATGAAAATCATTTTGACCTTAGTGGAACAGGAAAGGGAGGGAAGAGATTGAAAAGCTCTTTGAATTCGTGATTAAACCCCAGGTCCCTGGAGCGGTGACAGAGCAAACAGACTTTCAGTGGGCTGAGGAATGAGTCCAACGTCTTTTCTTGCAGGCGGGGAAGTGGAAAGAGCCAGGCAGGTGGTTTAATCTCTGGTAGCTTTGTGAATCTGGGCTAAACCTCCCCTCCATGGCTCCAGTAAGGGAGCGGAGCCATATAGCAAAGCAGCCCCACAGTTAGGTGAAGGGTGCGATGAAGGGAGGGTTGAAAACCCATCACCCTCTGATTTATGCTGTCTCTGTTTATTAAGGGAAGCACGTTCCTGTCTCTGGTTTGGGACATTCAGAGGAGTAGAGTTTGACTTACAATCTGGTCTGGCGCTACAGCAGAAGGGATCTTAGGTCCAGAGCTGGAAGGGTCCTCAGACAACGTCCAGAGTCCAGGGATTCTTAAACTTTCTTGTGTCTTTGGCAGTCTGGCAAAGTCTATGGACCCCTTCCCAGAATAATGTTTTTAAATGCATAAAATAAAATACAAAGAAAGCCAATTATTTGAAACACAGTTCTCAAAATATTTTTTCAAAAAAAGTTTGTGGACCCCAAGTTAAGAAACCCTGATTGCAACCCAAATTTTACAGATGAGGAAACCGAGGCTCACAGAGCAAAGGGACTTGTCCAAGGTCTCTTTGGTAGCAAGTAGGATTTGAACTCTGGTTGTTCCTTCCACTGCATTTAGTGAGGGGAGTGATTCCAAAGGGTGTATCATACCAGTTGGAGGAGAGCAGAGTCTCCTGATCTGGGGTTTTCTGTTTGGACTCTCCCTCAAAGAAAGAGTAGCTTGCATGATAAAAGGTCCCCTTTGCAGCCCAGTTCCCTTGCCTCTGTTTAGCTTTGAACCCCAGGCTTTCTGGGGGTTTGGTTAGTGCTGGTGGCTACTTTTGCAGAGAGACTTAAGGCCTCACTCCAAGGCCTCACTGAAATCTGGAGAACAACTTTAGGTCATGGGGCATTCCAAAGCAGTACCGAGGATACACATGCACACATAGAACAAGGGTCCTGGCAGCTGGTGGAGAGAGACACCAAGCCCTGCCCAGCGACAGGGACGATGTGGTCAGGAGTGCAGTAATGAGACATGTGTTTATACATGTGTGTGCATGTGTATGTGCATGTGTGTCTGAGTGTGTGTGTATGTATGGGAGGGGGAAGATTGTGTTACTATGAATCTAATGATCATATTTGGGAGTTGGTGGAAGAAGCCAGGCATTATACAGTTTGGAATGAAGGAGATAAAACAACCAGGTGTTTAATAATAATAGATAGCATTTAGAAAGCATTTTAGGGTTTGCAAAGCACTTTATACCTCACTTCATCCTCAAAAATAACCCTGAGTGGTAGATGCTATTTTTATGCCCCTATTGTGCCCAGAGGAGGAAATTGAGGAAGGCGGTGGTTAAGTGACTTTCCCAAGTCACCCAGTTGGTATGTGTCTGAGTTAGGATTCAAACACAGGCCTTCCTGATTCCTGTTCCAGTGGCCCATCCACGGCACCATTGAACTGCCTCTCTGAGATGTTTCAGTATCATTTTGAGAGCCTATATCTTTTTGCATCTTAGTCAAAGGTGGGCTCTTTACTAGATAAAGAAAGTCCTCGTATCCCCTAAAGACAGAGGAGAGGAAATTAGGTTATCCTGTGCCAAGAGGGATTTCAGTGGGTGTGTGACTTACACACGTAAGAGAAATAAGAAAAGCTTGATTGTGTAGCAGGTGATGCTGGGCAGTCTCCATTCTTTGCCTGTTTTAGATGAAAGGATGGATAGCATTTTATCTGCCTTCATTCCAAGTGATGGGTTAGAGACCCAAATCCCTTCCCATCTTCAGATTCTGCAGCACAAAAGTACTTTAGGAAGCAGCTAGGTAGCGCAGTGGAAAGAACGCTGGCCCTGGAGTGAGGAGGACCTGAGTTCAAAGCCGGCCTCAGACACTTGACACTTACTAGCTGTGTGACCCTGGGCAAGTCACTTAACCCCATTGCATAGCCAAAAAAAAAAGTTCTTTAGTGAGTGACCACATATTTAGACATCAGTGTTGAGTCAGATGTAGAGCACAACCTGTACGTACACTTTCATAAAAGCCATGCAAGAGGAAGGGTGTGGAAGGAAGGAAGGGAGAAAGGGGAAGAGAACACTTTACCCAACCCCAGGGTATCAGTGTACACTTTGAATGGTGCCATCCCCTAAGAGGGGAAGATGTGCATATGGGTGTGATGTTGAATCATCTCCTGACTAGGCTGGCTGTGAAGAGGAAAACTAACCATTCATCAACGTTCAGGAACCCTCAGGGGATGGGAGGGCAAGGGAACACATCCTTGGGTGTGAAATGAAAAGCACGGCATCTCTTGGCAAGCCTCAGTAATTCATTCCCAATTGGAGGAATTTCCAGGAAATGGGAGTTTGCAATAAGCTTGATTTTTATCACTGGTGTAATGACACCCCACTGATGATTCCTAAGGAAGTAACTCTGGGAATGTGATCTAAGCAGCTGGACTTATGGAGACACAAAAATGTTAGACCAACCTTGTAAATGAGAACAGATCTCTTTGCAGTCCTGGAAATGATAGACTATTAGAGGGGAAAGGGCCCCAGAGATCATCTAGTCCTTTCTGTTGTTGTTCAGGCGTGCCTGACTCTTTGTGACCTCATTTGGCAGAGATACTGGAGTGGTTTGCCATTTCCTTCTCCAGCTCATTTTAGAGATGAGGAAACTGAGGCAAACAGGGTGAAGTGACTTGCCCAGGGTCACACATTTAGTAAGTATCTGAGGTTGGATTTGAACTCACAAAAATCAGTCCACTGTGCCATCTAGCCCTACTCTCTCCTTTTACATGTGAGGAAAGTGAGGTCAGGAGCGAAGCTGAAGGTCACTCAGCTAGCTGGTGACAAAAGCCAGGATAAGAACCTAGGCCTCCTGACCCCTAGTCTGGTCCTTTTCTAAGCCCACACAAGATTTCAGTTACCAGAGTTGCCTATTCTAGTTCACATGTATCTGAAAGTAACTTTTGAATCAGCATGTAGTCCATTCATGGTCATGAAGACACATGGTAATTGTCTTCAAGTGCAGGAAAGAAGGGCGGCCATGCGGGACCTAGGTTAGACCTGATGCTTTCCTTGTCCCCCAAGGGCAGAAATAGGAATAATGGGGGGCAGGGGGGAGTTGCAGAAAAGCAGATTTAGACCCGATGTCAAGAAGCTCTTCATTATGGTCAAGGCTATGTTCAAGTGGCACAGGCTGCTTCAGGTGGTTAGTGGGTTCCCCTACAATGGGGGCCAAGGCTGAACAATCTCTTGTCAGAGAGGTGGTAGAAGGGATTCCTGTTCAGTTATAGATTAGAATGGATGACCTCTGAGATACATTCCAACTCTGAGATTTTGGGATTCTATCTCTTTGAGTTAGACCTGAATCCATTGTTTTGGTTACAAATGAAGATGTTAGCACATGGTTAAAAACAATCAGTCGACACATATTAAGCACCTACCATGTGCCAGGCACTGTGCTAAGTTCTGGGGCTTCAAAAAGAGGCAAAAGACAGTCCCCGCCCTTGAGGAACTCACAATCTAATGAGAGAAACAAAAGGCCGTAAAAGACCATAGGATCATAGGATTTAGTTTGGAATAGACATTTGCCTTTAAGTTATAGTAGCTAACATTTATATAGTGCTTTAAGGTTTGAAAAGTGTGATATATATGGCATCCTCAGGATAGATTTGTGAGGTAAGTGCTATTATTATCCCCAGTTTACATATGAGGAAACTGAGGCTGAGCCAGGAAGTACAGGCATAGGTTTCAAACCCGGGTCTTCATGACTAAAACCCCAAAACTGTGTCCATTACACTAATGCTACTGGTCTCATTCAGGAGAAGAGGGGATCTGCCTCCTAGCTGGTGAGTCCCCACTATCTCTCAATAGAAATCTTCCATTTTGAATAAAAAATGATAAAAGTGCAGGCAGGAGGACAGTTCTTTGTGATGAAGCACTTTATTGTGCCCTCAGTACAATAACAGTCTGTTCCCAGAGTGGATTTTGGGTTTGGAGGGATGAGGGAGTGATTATCCATCCGGAGGCACTGACAGCCAGAATGGAAAGAGAGGAGGGAGGAAGGGAGGATGCAGGCTTTGGGGTATACTGCAGCATCAGAATAGGGAATGGGGTCTGGAAAAAATAACTTTAAATTGATATTTTGAAAAATCCCTTGAGGATAGCTTAATTTCACACATTAACTTCTTAGATTTATAGATTTCCCATTGCCTTCAAAGGCCTGTGTGAAGCGAGCCTTCCAGACAAAACATTTTCTTACAGTGTTGATCAGAAGAAGCGAAATCAAATTGGCAATTAGGGCCATTAAGAGCTGCCAAACCAAGAGTGAGGCAAACCCAAGTAGTAAATACGTATGAGACTGGGGAAGCCTACCAGGATCAACATAGGAAGGACAGAGAGGCTGCGTAAACAACTTTTGAAACTTGCAAAGTTTGATACATTAACTCTGAATTATCACTTTTCCCTGGGCAAATCACTTCACCTCTCTGTCTCGGTTTCCTCACCTGTAAAATGAGGATGATTGTAGCACCTACCTCCTAAAGTTGTTGTAAGGATCAAACAAGATAATATTTGTACAGTGCTTAAAGTATAGTGCTGGGCACATAGTAGGCACTACTGGCTGCCTGACTAAGAACTCCAGTTTTGAGAGCAGCCATCAATTAAATAAGCAAACTGTCAGGACAGGATTATTTGTATCAGTGGTTCTCAGACTCTTTCTGTTCATGACACAGTGTTATTCTTTGCCAGAGGAATGGGGCACACCAAGGGAGTGTTGGGATACTCCCTCTTGTCATTGTTAATTCCAGACACTTTGTTGCAATACCTAGGGGAGGTTTGCCAGGACATAAACAGCTTCTGAAAACCACTAATTAACATGTATACCTGGGTCAACCTTTTGGATTACATGGATCGTTCAAACTAGTCACCTAGCTGGCAAGTGTTGGCGCCCAAACCCAGGTCTCCTGGCTCCAGTGCTCTTTCCTCATACCATTCTCTCCTTCTCTTGGCACTTTATAATAGACAGACAACTGAGTTTGAGAGATTGGGTGTTTATTGCTGATTAGAAATGTAGAAACACTCACTAAAAGTATGTTTTCCTGTGAGTTTCCCGATAAATGAAACTATTTGGCCTGTAAATGGATGGTTATGTTAGACAACATGGCACTGATCATGAGATCCTATAAAATGAGGAGAAAGGTATTGTGGGGGAGAGATTAACAAACTCATAGCTCTACACTTGTCTAGATCTGTTTGCTCTTGGATGAATTATGGCATTATTGGAAAGCTTAATCCAAGAAATTTTAGGGCATTAAGTCTATTTATCTCAAGGCCCTTGGATGCCTTATGGTTTAAGAAAAGATGTATAATGATCACTTGATAAGAGAACAACATGGCATTTTACCCAGTTGGGACAAAGTCTAGCAATATGATCTCCAAATCTACCCCATCAGTAAAAATGCTTGATTATACACTCCTATTATATGCACATTTATTTATTTATTTATTTATTTATTTATAAGGTAAGCATGTGCTACTATACTATATGTCATTGGAAAACATACAATTTTTTTTAAATGAGATCAGGATGAAATTATTGATAGCTTTTGTTCTCAAATATTATTAATAGTCATCTTTTAAGTGGGAACATGGAATTGAAGATGCCTCCTTGTTTTTTAAAATCATGATTTATAAGTTGCTTGCCTTCTCAATGAAGTGGGAGGGGAGGGGAGGGAGGAAGAGAATTTGGAATCCAAAGAAATTTAATGAATGTTTAAAAAAATTGTTTTTATACGTAATAGGGAAAAAATAAAATACTAAATTAAAAAAATCTTAATTTAGCCCTTTGTAATATGGCAATGTGAAGGTCAGATTCCAAGTTCAGTCTATTTTGATGCTTTGTTTTCATGTTTCAGAGATGAAAAGATAACTCCCACTGATATCTAGATCCAAATGGAGAAGCGCATAATTGGGCTTACTTACTAAATCATGCTACTCAGGGCTCATTCCCCATCCATGGATTATGCAAAGGCTTTTGTTGACATTCTGCTAGTCATTTCTAAGTAATTTCTGAGTTTCCCCCTAGACTCCCACAGCCTCACTTTGGCAACCAGTGCTATAGAAAACAGCAGAAGCAGAGAATGAGACTTTTGTACGTCCCTTGTATATAATAAATGCTTAGTAAAGATTTGTTTGAATTTTATTTAAATAAATTTACTCTAATAATAATATATTATAATTTACAAGTCTACTGATATTCTCTCAACCTGTGAGCTGGGGAGGTCAAGAAGGTATTATTCCTATTTAATCAGTGAGGAAACTGAGGTTTCGAGAAGTCATGCTGCAGAATATTATGCCTGGAAAAGACCAATTTTGTTCAAACCTCTCTTTTTATGAGTGAGGAAACTGAGGCCTCAAGAAGGGAACAACATGGTGGAGTGGAAAGAACGCTGGGTTGAGTCCTTCAAATTGTGATTTTATCTACATCTGTGGCCTTGGGTAAACCATTTTCCATTTTGGGTCTTCAGTTTCCTCATCTGTAAAATGAAAGGGGTCAACTCAACCCTAAATTTATGATTCTAAGTAAGGTCTCTCGCCTAAGAGCACACAACTTAGGATATTAGGAATTTGAACCCAGGTTTTCCAGTCCTAGTCCAGGGCTCTCTCCACTACCTAGTGCTATTATTAGAGTCTAGGTTTCCTGATGTATTATCCAGGGAATGTTCCGCTCCTATATGCTGATGGTGGTGAAATATCTGATACAGAAGTGGTACCCGTGCAGTAGCCATTGAGTCAACATGGATTTATTGGGCGGGCCAGTATCTTTGAGATTGAATTGGAAATACTGTATTTGCCATTTTTGGAGAAACGTCACATCCCTGAAATAATTGCATGTGTTGTTCCAGACTTCAAGTATCTGCAGGACTGCAGTGCATGCTGGAGTCATCAAAGATGAAACCGGGGGTTACGTGGATGTGATGCCCGTAGATAAAAAGAAGATTTACGTTGGTTCACTCAGAAATGGGGTTCAGTCTGAAAGGTAGGAGCACATTCTTCATTCTCTTGGAATATTAGCGGGGGTCACCTGTCTGAACCAGCCTGGAAATGGGACCTGGGTCCAAGAGATTGAGCAGCCTTTTACTGCAGGGTGGTCTGGTTTCTCCTGGCCCTCCATTTCTTATTGGGCCAGATGTTTGCCTGACACAAGACCCTTCCCTGAACTTTGTTCTAGCAAAGTATTTTACTCCATCGATGGTTGAATCTTCCCTGGAAGCCAGCCTTGAAGTAGATTAAAACAAGCTTAACGCTGTTGACCCATTTCTTTAAGGCTCAATGCTATGCTTTCAAACTTTTGGGGAATGAGCCCCGGACTTGGGCCTTAGGGGTCATCTGGTCATTTTTCAGATGAGGAGAACACAGAGACCCACAAGGTTAAATGACTTCCCCAGGGTCACATAGGTGGTAATTAGCAGAGCTGAGAGGGCCAGAGTCTCTACTGTTGTGTTTGAATTCATCGCATTGGTAATGCTGGTAATGAGAGCATTGCTATCAGCTGGGTCTATGCCATGTAGTGTAGGGGAAAGAAGAATGGTTGGGGTTGAGTCCTAACTCAGCCCAGCTTGGAGCAGTTAACAACACGTGAGTAAAGCAGTGGGGCTGGAGTCAGGAAGAGCTGGGTTCAAATCCAGCCTCAGACACTTAGAGAACCTCTGTTTGCCTCAGTTTTCTCAACTGTAAAGTGGGTATAACAATAGCACCCACCTCCCAGGTTGTTGTGAAGATCAAATAAGATAATAGTTATAAAGAGCTTAGCACAATGACTTGCACACAGTAGGCCCTATATCAATGGTCACTACTACCACTACTTATTTACTTACTTAGTACTTACTAGTCATGAAAGTTGGGTAAATCAGTTCATCTCTCCAAGCCTCAGTTTCCTCATCTGTAAAATGGAAGTGACAGTAGTTCTAGTCTTTTTTTTTTTTGGTACAGTCCTGTGATTTCATTTGGCACAGGGAATTCTGAATATGGGAACTCCCTTCACTGGCTCAGATTGGCAACTTGGTAGTAACTTAGGCTTTGAGAACTTCCTGGGGTATCAACTTGCTAAATGGCTTACTTGTAGTCACATAGATCGGTTGTTTCAGAGACAGAACAACTTAAAACCAAGTCTTCCTGACCCTGAGGCTAGCTCTCTATTCTGCCACCATTTTGCCACCACTATCATCACCATCTTCATCACCACCACCATAATTGTTATTATATATTAGTAACATATAAGTAATATCAATATGTTAATTGCCAGTGAGTGGTTAATTATTATATAATTATTTAGTTATTATAATCCATTCTTATCAGATAATTATTAACAATTAATATCAATCACTAAATGATATCGGTATATTATTCCTTCAACATTAGCAATTCAACATTGATATTAATATTCATTATTAATATCAATAACAACAACAGATAGCATTTATATAAAACTTTAATGTTTGCAAACGTTTTCCATAAGTTTCTCATGGGGTCCGGGCAGTAGACTTATGAGGCATGTGCTATTATTATCTGCATTTTACAGATGAGGAGACTGAGGCTAAGAGAAGTGAAAGGTCTTTCCCAGAATCACACAGCTGGTGAGTGTCCAGACTGGAACTTAGGTCTTTCTGCCTCCAAGTCCGGAGCTCTCCCCACTGTGCCACGAACTGGCCAAGTACACGTATCTTATAAATTAAGGCTGTTATTGTTATCATCACCAGCTAATGCCTCTCTCTTTTTAACATCATAACTTTCATTTGGAAATGCTTAATGAAGGGAAATTCCATTGACTTAATGGCCGGGAAATGAGGCAGCTGATTAACTAGAATTTCCTGTCTTGTGGAAAAAGAAATCCCAAGATACCAATTCTTGGAGGCCCCCCCCTTTTTTTTTTGCCTTTAAGAGAAAACAGTGTTTTGGAGAGAGGTTTTGTGGCCTACACTTTGTTCTCTTTGCCTGCCTCAACTTGTGTGAATATTATATACGCCACCCAATTGGGTAGAGAACAGTGATTTGTCAGGAGAAGGCTCCTAGCTGAGTACCTCGGGAGGCAGGAGAATTTCAATGTCTCCTTTACCCAGTCTTACCAGCTTGGTGCCAGGGAGCTTGGTGGGAGATGAAGGGCTGAAGTTCCCTGACCTCAACTCCAAGAGGCTTACAGTTTACTTCAGAGAGAGTTGTTATTATTATTGTTATTATAATCATCATCATTATTAGATAGCTTTATAGTGAGAAAGCACTTCACATATGCTTTATCAAGCACTTTGTCCCATCTGATCATCACAAAGAATCTGGTGAAGCAGTGGATGTTATCATCCCTATTTTATAGATGATGAAATCAAGACTGAAAGAGCTTAAGACTTGCCCAGGATCACTCAGTTAGGAAATCTCCAAGTCTGGATGGGAACTCTAGTCTTCCCAACTCCAAGTCTAGCATCCTTCCCACTGCACCACCTAATTGAGATGGATCCCCTGTTGGGAACTGATGGCGGTGGGGCATGGACCAGTCACACAGGACACAGGAAGGGATGGCTAGGTAGTGATCTACATCATTGGAGGGAATATTTGCACTGATAAGATCACAGGAGCATTTCAGTCCTGAGATGGCTTTGCAGCCCTCTTCCTTTGGGGCTTAGATGTGGCACAATGGGTCTCCTCGATAAAACTAGATTCCTTCAACTCGAGTACAAGCAGCGTTCTAGGAAAGGCATTCTTTTTGCATTTAGAACTTAGGTTGGCCCACCAGCCCTGCCACCTGCTAAATGTGTGACTTTGGGCAAGAAATTTCATGTCTCTTGGCCATGGTCTTCTCTTCTGCTGAACGGGGAAAGTATTACTCTGCTAGCTCATTCTCAAGGTTGTTATGAGGAAAGCCCTTGGTGATGCATGGTGTTGTAATTTTCTGAATTACAACAGCTCCAGCCAGCTGCTAAGAGAAATGATTCCCTTCCCCCCCGGTGCTAGCCTTTAGGTGCTCTTTCACCAAGCCTTGGTTTTCATACTAAGAGGACTTAGAGGAGAGAATGCTGTACTGGGAGTCAGGAACCCTGGGTTCTCATCCGTGGTGGGCCATCAGACAGCTGTAGGACCTTGGATAAATCATTCCGCCTTTCCAGGCTTCAGTTACCCTGTCTGTAAAATGAGAAGGTTGAATTAGATGATAAAAAGAGCTCATATGTTATTTAATGTTATTTGGAGGGGGGTTCTTAAATATGCAGTACACACATCCCCATTTTAGAGATTACAGATAAGGAATAATGCATTTGGGAAAGCTATAAAACCAATTCTATCTGGAATGTCAACTGTAAACTCTTTATCATTCTGACTCTCTTACTCACCAAAAATATATCTTTAGAAAACAAAATTCTTGCAATTAAGTGTTTCTAACCAAAAGACAATTAAGATTAAAATAAGTCAAAATGAATTTTGCTGCTCATTATCAATTTCCCTGCTTTTTACACCTATTGCCACTTACAGACATAATGATAATAGGAGTAGTGAATAAGTATTATTATCAGTGGCTTCCAGAAGGCCCATCCACTCTGGCCATTGGAGAGCACATCCCCATTAGATTCATTATGTGATTCCAAAAATGAAAATGACTTTCAAAAATGAGGATTCTAGAGACTGTCTGAGAGACAGTGTGCCCCTGGGTTATATGAGTTTGAGAAATGGAGAAGGGAACCGAGACCCAAAGAAATGAATTAATAAAATTAATTTAAAAAAACTTATCCAGGGATATATATATATAGGAAGTATAAAATAGAGCCTTAGATTGAACCCTGACCCTCTGAGTCCAAATCCAATGCATCTGCCACTATGTAAAAAATATTCTTCCTTCCACCTTTGGAATTTCTGTAGCCCCTGGTGGAAGGGGGATACCCAGTTTGTTTTAAGCAATGTTCAACATTTGCAAGAAATTGTTCCTTGAAAAATCATTTCTAAAATGAAGTTGTTTTGCTAACAGAACTAACATTAAGACTATTAGCTGAAATATATTTTCAGCCTTTTTTTTTTTAAGCTTCCCTAAGTTAAAAAGTGCAGTTTTATTTTTCCTGGGACGTACACAGGTTTAGAGGACTCTCATGGGGGCAGCGGAGTAACTGTTTTTCAGGATGGGTCCCTGCCCTGGGGCCTCCATTCCCACAATCTGGCAACTGGCTTTGAAGATATTTCTCAGCCCTTTGTTCCCAGAATGGTAGGATTCAGGGAGGTCCATTTTGAAAGAGGAAGAGAAAGAGAAAGAGAAAGAGAAAGAGAAAGAGAAAGAGAAAGAGACACAGTCAGTGATCCTAACGTTTCTCTATTGACTTCTCTCCTGAAATCCTGTGAGATGACTGTTCCTTTGTCATGGTCCCCTACTAGGGGATGAAAATGGTAATTTTGTTTCTCTACAACCCAGAGGACTCAAGGAACACTGTACTAGAATGCAAGACATTTTCTAAAAGTTGAAAGCAATCTTAAGGATCAGATAACTTAGGAGTTCTTAACTTTTTGTGTGTCTTGGCGTGCTTCAGCAACAGTCTGGTGAGGCCTGTGCACCTCTTCTCAGAATTGTATTTTTAAATGCATGAAATAAAATACAGAAGATTACAGAGGAAACCAGTTATATTGAAATACAGTCATCACAATATTCTTTGGGAAGTCCAGTCCCCAAGCTAAGAACTCTTGATCTTTTAAACTCCTCTTCCTTTCTGACATCTCCCCCTACCGCTCTCCATCCTATTTTTTAGAGGAAAAAAATGAGTCCTAAAGAGATACCAATTACCTGTTGGTCAATCTCTACTTGGATGTCTCATGGGCAACAAAACTTATCCAAAGCACAATTTATTATTATCTCCCCACTCCAATCTTCCACACTTCCTTCTTTCTGTTGAGGAAGCCCTTATCCATCTGTCACATATTCTACATCTTATATTTCACTTTTCTGCACCCCTCACTTCTGGTATACAATTAATTGCCAATTATGTCCATTCCACCTCCACAACATTTCTCACCCCATCCCCTTTTCTGCACTCCTTCAGCCTCCATTGTAGTTCGGGCCCTCATTATCCTTTGCCTGAATGATTATAGGAGACTCCTAATTATTCTCCTCATCTCTGATCCCTCCCCCTTTCCAATGCATCCTCTCTAGAACTGCCAAAATAATCTTCCAAAGGCATTAAATCCAAGGCTGAGGACTTTGTTTTTTATCCCAGAGGCAATAGTGATGCATGGAAGAATTTTCAGTATTCCCTCCTCTTGAAATTACTTTCAAATGGTATTTTAGGAAGGAGTAATTTTCAGTAATGGGGTGACATGGTCAGATCTGCATCCTTTCTATTACCAAATCACAGCAGATAATGGGGAACCCCAGTGAGTTGGCATTTCCAGTGAATCCTTGAAATATTTTGACATTTGTCAAATTGAGAATTTCAAGCCCCTGAGGGAGAATGATGAAGTTTAGATCCCTGGGCATCTTAGAAAGGTAGGTGGGGGTATTTGTTTTTTCAGGAGACTCTGAGGGACTTTTTTCTCCCTGAAGTTGGGGTTTGGAGTGTAAGAAAGAAGAAGAATCCTGAGTAAGTCAGCAGAGCAGTGTTCCCTTGTTCCAGAAAACCTTGGAGGGGAGGGGCTGCAGCCAGAGACCCCTCCTTTACTGGCAGCAAAACCGAAGGGCTAGCCACAGATTAAGTGGGTGTCACACAGTTCTGTCTTGGATCTTGGCTTCGCCTTTGGTTTCAATCACACTGTGTACTCCAGTCTGATGTATTAAAAAGTTCACTTCCAGGGTAGCCAAAAGCACGAAGCTAGCCTGAAGGCAGGAGTGGAGGGGGCCAGGGAGAAGGCAGACAGGGAGGGGGGTAGAAATTGCAAATAGTGGGTTTTCTCATAGAATTCTAGAATATTAGAGAGAGAGGAAATGACTTGTACCATCACAGGATTTGGAGCTAGAAGGGTCTCTGGACTAGAGGCTCTTAACCTGGGCTCCACAGACCCCCAAGGAGTTGGCGGATAGATTTCAGGTGCTTTGTGAATGTGTATGTGTGGTTTTTAAAAATGTATTTTGTATCTGTGTTTCAATGGTTTCCTTTGTAATCCTATGTATTTTATTTTATGCATCTTTTAAAAACCCGATTCTGAGAGGGGAGTCCATACGTTTTACTAGTCTGCTGAAGGAGCCCAGAACCCAAAAAAGATGAAAAACCCCTGATCTAGACCAGCTTCATCATTTTATTAATGAGGAAACTGAGGTTTGGGAGTGGAATGACTTAGAGCATCATGGGATTTATAGCTAGATGAGATCTCGAGACCACCTGATCAGACCCCTTCATTTTACAGGTGGGCAAAGCGACGCTGCCCAGAGAGGCGAGGTGGCTGGTTCAAAGTCACAGAGTTGAGATTCAAACTGAGAGCCTCTGATTTTCCCTTATTCCTAGCAAGGTGTTCAAGGGAAGGCTGGCTAACAGCCCATTGGAAATGTTGTAGTGGGGTCCTTATTCAGCTGTAGGCTGGACCACGTGGCCTCTGAGGCCTCTTCCTGCTCTGAGATTCTGGGCCTCCAAATTCAGGGCTTTTGCCGGTTCTGGACTAGAACCCAGGTCCCTAGTTTCTTAGAGTAAGACTCTCATATGATTCCAGCACTCTGCCTCTGCCTCTTCAGAATTCAGTTGGAAATCAGTTCCACCTCCTTTGCTCTCCTCCTGCGCTGACGACTTGAAGACCCGTCATCAGAGCAGCCCTTTCTAGCCACTGCAGACCCGGTTGTCAGCTGGGCTGCTTGACGCTACCCGGTTTGACAGTGACAAGTACCAGGCGAAGGGAAAGGCTGGCAAGGACTCCACAGCCCGAGGGAGACAGAAGGAGAGGGGCCCACAGAATGTTCAGCCGACTTCTGGCCACCAGACTTGTTTTCAGCATAGAGTCCTATCAAAGTATTAAGTTAAAAGAAAATAACTTAATGAGCCTGACCTAGATTCAAACCCTGAAGCATTTACAAAGTGCATTAAATCTGCCAGCTGCTCCTCCAGGCATGCTTCTCTCTCTCTCTCTCTCTCTCTCTCTCTCTCTCTCCCTCTCTCCCTCTCTCTCCCCCCCCCCCCCCCCCCCCCGCTCTCCCCTCCTCTCTCTTCTCTTCCCCACTCTCCCTTATCTCTCCATTCTTTCTTGCCACCTCTCTCTCTCTGTCTCTCTCTCTGTCTCTCCCTCTCCCTCCCTCCCTCTCTCTCCAGGAGTTGCAAACAAAGCATCCCCTCTCTCACACCCCTCTCTCACCCCTTTCACCTCCTCTCTCTCCCTCCCGCTCTCCCCTCCTCTCTCTTCTCTTCCCCACTCTCCCTTATCTCTCCATTCTTTCTTGCCACCTCTCTCTCTCTGTCTCTCTCTCTGTCTCTCCCTCTCCCTCCCTCCCTCTCTCTCCAGGAGTTGCAAACAAAGCATCCCACAGAAAAGAGCAGTCAGTTGGGCTTCCATAATAGAAAGAAAATTCATATTAATGACACAGGTTAACCTTTGTAGAAATTCTCAAGCAACTGGCTATGCTAAGGATCATAGATCAAAGTACAGAATGAGTCTTCCTATAGATTACTATAGGTAACCCCCTTTTTCAAAGAGACAGTCTCATGCTAGAGTGAGCCATGGTGTGGTGATGAGAACACTGGATTTAGAATTGGGACATGTGGATTCAAATCCTAGCTCATCTATTTACTCCATGTGTGACACTGGGCAAGTCATACTGCCCTGCTGACTTTCCATTTGCTCATTGGTAGAGGGTGGGAAGGAGAACTAAATGACCTCTAAGGTCTCTTTTGCCTGAGGGAATCTATGCTTCTTATAAACTCTTTCGTTTCAGTTGAACAATCCCACTGCTAGCACTGTGCTATAGCACAAGGTCTTTCTGCCACAAGCTTCTTCCACTCTGATCCATTTTATCCTCTGCTTCCAGATAAAGCATTCTTTGGTGAATATAAAGCACTGGCAGTGTGTGCTATTATTGTTTCTTATGCATAGATCTGCTCATACCAATCTATGGCTCAAAACTGGTCTTTAGAGACTTCTCATTGCTTACAGAACAAAGTTCAACTTTGCTAGCCTGGCATTAAGGACTCTTCACAATACGATGCCAGTCTTCTTCATCTTATGCTTCTCCCCTCTAGATGCACTCATTCCAGCCAGAGTGGGTTATTTACCATTCTTCAGAGGTCCCCACCAGTGGTGTCCCACTTCTTTTCTCATACAGTTTGCTGTATGATGCTTTTTCCTTGACCCTGTTTCTGACTATAGAAATCCTACCCAGTTTCAAGGGCTATTTTTAATGCCACAGATACTACCTATTCCATGATCCCCTTCCAATCCCTGTGTTCCTAGTTCCTTTTTTTTCCCTTTGAAATCTGGGTAACTGAGATCTAGAAGAGAAAAGTGATTTATTCAAAGTCACACGACTGGTTGTTGGCATATTGGAACACTGTACTTCTCAATGATATTTGTGTCCATTCACAGCATCATAGATCTGGGATTAAAGGGGAACCCAGAGGCCATGCAGTCAAAGTCCTTGATTTTACAGGCTTAACAATCCACATCAGAAGAGCCAAAGGCATGAAAAATGCCTTATATCCAGACAATGACATGTAGTCAGATAGATAGTCCATTGAGTTTGTGTGTGTATGTGTTCATATAATCATGTATGGTGGACAGGACCTGCTTATGGATAATAAACAGGGCTTGTTAATGATGCACACACGCATACACACGCACACACACACACCTACACTCTCATATACAAACTCAATGGGCTGTCCAGAGTTAAATAGTAGAAAGGGAGCATGCTACAATGCATTTGGGAAATTGTGCACTGTCCTCAATGACCCCAAGCTGCTCCTTGACGCAAAAGTCCATCTTTTAATCACTCAATTAATAAACATTTATTAAGCACCTACCATGCACCAGGAACTGTGCTAAGTGCTGGGGATACCGAAATAGGGAAAAGACAGTCCCTGCCCTCAAGGAGCTTGCAATCTAATGGAAGAGCTTACAATCTGATTAAATACCAATATTCTCGTTGTGTCTCTCTTCTGGTCATGATGTTTTTATTTCATTTTGTAGTTACTGAATTAAAGTCCTTGCGGGTTTGGAACCATGTCTTCTCTTTCCTTTCTGTCTCTCCCAACACCGTGCATTGAAAAGAAGCTCTGTATAAGTGACTGGGCAATGAATTGAGGGTCAATAATTCAATCCTTGTATTATTTTGCAGTTTGCGGACCCCTCGAGATGGAAAGGCTTTCCGGATCTTTGCAGTGAAGCAGTAAACTTTCAGAGCCAGGGAAGAAGGGACCTTCTTCACGAGAGTGCTACAATTTTGTTTTTTGTTTGTTTTTTTGTGTTTTGTTTTGTTTTTTATAAATTGTGAGCGTTGAAAAATTTACTTTTAGTGGCCTTTGATGTGACATCCAGGCTGAACGAACCCTTCCTTTCCCATTCATCACCTCGGGAGAGAGCAGCATCTCATCTCCATTGGGGAGCAGCGTTGTCCAACAAGGCTTTCAGAGACAGGCTATCGTTGACCTGAGGCAGGTGCTGAGACCCACTGCCCAAAGCCCTGGTACCATAACACGCAGGGAACAATGGCTGCCTGAGATGAACAAAAGATTTTTTTTAAAAAGCCATTCTGGTATGGGTATGTGTAGAGAGGGAGGGTTTCCAACTCTTCAGAGAAGAAAAGATTTTGACTCAAAAGTGCTCAGTTAACAGAATAGATTGGGGAAAAGGTATGTTAGGTGATGGGCGAGTAGAATTTAGTCAAGAGGGACGGATGGTAGAAGATGTAAAAATAAATAAAAACCATCCTTATTAATAAAGAAACATGGGTTTTAATGTTTGCTGGTCAGACAATTTATAGGAAATGAGAGGACTGGGGGAGGGGCGAAATAGAAAATGAGGGAATAAATCTCCTGTCCTGGTACATCTCCAAGTTAATGGGCCCCAACTGGTCATTAGTTTTTAATAACCAAGTGAAATTTAATACACACAGCAGTGCTGGTTTTATCTAAGCAGCAACTCATAAGATTAATGTTTTTGTCATTCATTTCATTCATTCATAGCACCTATTTTTTATTTCAATTTCTGGTGTAGTTTGGGGACTCATGGGCTAGAGTCTTTACTGTTAGCCCATATGATATGCCAGACTATAGGTTTTTATTGTTCGTGTGTCCTTGCTTTAAAGTGAATTTTTATTGAATCCTTGGTTCCATAGAGTAACTGAAGAACATGCCCAGTGTTGTGTATATATCAATGTGTGTTTGTGTGTATATAATAAACACATACACTTATTCTATATATACCCACACATGGCATCATTGTTAGGGCATGAAAATCCCCTTTTATGAATTACTTTCTCAAAGGATGACCTATTTTTTTTTTCCTTCTTAAATATTTTTGATTTTGGCTCCCTTCAAGCCTAGCACTCTTCCCCAGTGGACATTCTTCTCTGTGGTTAGCAAGATTTGGAGAGGGATGGCTTTGTGGTTATGAAGCTGCCCCTAGGTTTAATGACAACCGTAGAATGTAACACATGAGTATTATTTCTCTTCCTGTTATTGTGGAACTGTAGTTTCCCAATGTTCCAAGGCTCCGAGGAGTCCTGTGTTGTTTGGGTCATGCTTTTTTTTTTTTTAAACCTCAGTTCCTCATGAGCTTGTAACAAAGCTGCATAATAAAGATACTTATGTTAGAAATTCATTTTGTAGGATGGTAAAAGATTGACTTTTTTTTCCAAATGTTGGTTTTAAATTTAATTTTGTTTTCCATGGAGTAAGTTCTAAGACAGGGACCTAGCATCAAGTTAAAAATCTAAGCTGGTTTGCACATTATCAAGAAGTTAAGCATGGGAGATCTATCTACCTTGGGAATAAGTAAGGCAAAATTACATTATTGCATGCCAATCTACTACAGCATTTGAAGATAGGTAGACTTTAGCTTTAGATAGCAAGAAAGCAATTAAATTTGTAGCTAGACAGATGCTAAAAATTAGTTTGAACATATTTTGCTTAATTAAGTGCCTGCTTGGAGTTATTCATAGGCATCTGCGTGAAAAATTTCATTATTCCAATATTCATGTGTTCATTTGTCCATTCAATGTTTATTAAGCACTTACTGTATGCAAGGCGCAGTGCTAGACACTTACGTTTTGTATGAAGGGTGCCAAATATCTGGATATTTGGCAGCCTCTGGATGCCTAGGGTCAAGATGACAGAATTGTCCACTTTTTAATGAGATATTTATGGTTGTGTTACGCAAGTCAACCAGATTCCTTAGTTTGGTAAATAACATGGTAACAGTCCAGTGAAACCTGGGTATATTTCACCAGCAAGCATCTTGCTATTAAGTAGATACCAGAAACTCTTTTCATATACTTAAGTGTCTTGTATGCCTCATTTGAACATAAGGTATTGGTGCTCTATAAAAGCCATAACTTCAATCCTTCTAACAGTGTAAAATCAACTTGACCAGAACCAGATCTCTGGTTTGATTGGGTTTTTTTTTTTGTTTTGTTTTGTTTTGCTTTTCATTCATCACCTGTGTATTTTGAAACTGGAATAATTTTCATTTGTAATCACTGGTCTTTTTAACTGATAGCATGTCACAATTTCCCCATAAGCCTGTTGGACAAGGGCCATCTGTAAATCCATGTTTTGCACTGGGCCATGCATGGTATTAGAAATCGACGTCTAATAATCTAAGAAACAAAAGTAGGGTCAGGTTATTTCATGTCTCCTGTTTCCCAAATAAAATGCTTACCATTTTCTTTGATTGTCAACTTTCACCGTGTTCTTACATCTGTATTATGTTTAATAATATTATCTGCAGGTCACCTCTACCTGCAGTTTATATATGTGCTTTTTTCTATGAAAAATGATGTATTTTTACTATTTCCTATGTACAAAAGTTTATTGTAAATTTTTTTGTGTGTGCTTTGCATGAACAAGGGGCCATACTTTGTTTTTTAAAAAGTCTAGTTTTTTCCTAAAGTTTCTGGAAAATAGCATTTTTGAGAAGTTTGGACAATTTGTGAAATAAAAAAAATGTTAAACACCAAAGGGGTCCTCCTAGTTATTTCATTTTTTTTTGTTTTTTTTTTTTTTGGTTGGGCAGTGGGGGTTAAGTGACTTGCCCAGGGTCACACAGCTAGTAAGTGTTATGTGTCTGAGGCCGGATTTGACCTCTGGTCCTCCTGAATCCAGGGCCGGTGCTCTATCTACTTCACCACTTAGCTGCCCCCCATTTTTTCTATTAATAAAGACAGTGTGGTTTCACAGGAAGAGCAATGCACTTGGGGTCAGAAGTCCTGGCCTAGCCACATGAGGCCTGTGAACAAGTCACTTTATAAGGTTTCATTTGCCTTATCGTCTTCATTAGCATCTGTGTGAAAAAAACTTCATTGCCCTGATGATCATTTGTCAACTCAAAATTTATAAGCACTTGCTCTTTGCAAGGCGACTTTGTAGGATTTTTGAGGGAGGTACTCTAAATGTGAGCTATTATTGCTATTACCTGTAACTAGATGTGAGTGACTTGTAAATCTGGGTTAGGCATCATGGGTTTAAGAAAAGGGGGGAGGGAGCAGTTAGGTGACACAGTGGGTAGAACACTGGGCTTAGAATCAGAAAGACTTATCTTCCTGAATTCAAATCTGGCCTCAGACATTTATTAGCTGTGTGACCCTGGGCAAGTCTTTTCACCCTGTTGGCCTCAATTTCCTCATCTGTAAAATGAGTTGGAGAAGGAAATGGCAAACCACTTTAGTATCTTTGCTGAGAAAACCCCAAATGGGGTCACCAAGGGTTGGACACAACTGAAAAATGACTCAACAACAACAACAAAGGACTTGAACTTGGAGCTTTCAGACTGAGGGCAGCTCCTTCCTGCTACAGTGTCTGACACATAGTAGGTTCTTAACAAATGCTTGTTGACTTGACTCTCTTCTACTTGACAACAGCCCTTGCAATAATTAGAAATAAAGCTAGCAGGTCCTGCCCCCCTCAAACCTTCTTATCTCTGGGTTCCACATTCCTTCCTCCCTTCATGTTGGTAGCAGCTTCCCTGCACTGACAATATCCCAGTGAATTGCTCTGTTTTTCTGTTTAGGTTTCTCCGTTTATGAAGTCTGAAGTCTGAACCCAGACTAGGAGCTCAAGCCACTTAGGGAAAAGAGCCTCAGAGAATAAGGAGCTGGCCCAGGAAATTGGCTCAGACTTTCTTTTGAAGATGATTTTTTTTCCCCCTTTTCATTCATTTCAACGAAGATTTGAAGAGTTTTGATGATGTGCAAAGCATTGTGCTAGATGCAAAGACAAAGAGACACAGTCCTTGCCCTCAAAGGGATTCTAATCTATTAGGGGTATACAGACATATAATACAAGGTATGGGATGATGAAGGCAAAGGAGGGACCATAGGAAAATTGTAGAAGAATGCTCCCACGCTTAGCTGGGGGAACCAGGGAAGGCTTTAAGGAGGAGGTGATGCCTGTACTGAGCCTTAAAGGATTTTGACAAATGGAGATGAAAAGGGGGGATATTCTAAGCATGGCCTGCACAAATGCAGGAAAGTGTCAGAGGGCAGAAGACTTGGCAGGATCTAATCAAGTCAAATCAACAAGCATTTATTAAAGATTTATTATGTGCCAGAGGCTATGCAAACGTTGGCAGCTAAGTGGTGGGAGGACTGGAGCTCAGAGATACTTGAAGCAAGACCAACCCAAGGGCTATTGCAATAGTCCAAGTATGAGGTGATGAGCACTTGCACCAAAGTGATGACAGTGTCAGGGGAGAGAAGTGGGTGTACATGAAAGATATTATGACGCTAAAATCGACAGGCCTTGGCAATGGATTGCATATGGGAGTGAGAGAGATTGAGGTGTCTCATGAGGGTGACTGGGAGGATGGTGGTGCCCTCAATGGAAATAGTGAAATTTGGAAGAAGGAAGATGGAGGGAGGGACAAGTTTGGTTTTGAACGTGTTGAGTTTAAGATGTCCTCAGGACATCCAGTTAGAGATGTCCAATAAGCAGCTGGAGATTCAAGACTGGATATCAGGAGAGAGGTTAGGGCTGGATAAATAGATTATCTGAGAATCATCTGCATAGAGATGATAACTGAATCCATGGGAGCTGATGAAATTGCCAGGCAAAATAGTATATAAGAAGAAGAGAAGAAGCGTAGTCTTGGAGGACACCCACAGTTAATGGGCATGACCTAAATGAAGATCCAACAAAGGAGAAGGAGGAGTGGTCAGACAGGTAGGAGAAGAGCCAGGGCTGCAGTGGGGGGAGGGAGAGGGAAAGCAGTGTCTTGAAAACCTAAGGAGAGATGAGCATGAAGAAGAAGAGGGTAATCAACAGTGTCGAAGAAAGCAGAGAGGTTGAGAAAGATAATGGTTGAGAAAAAGCCATTAGATTTGTCAGTTAAGAGAGCACTGGTAACTTTGGAGAGAGCAGTTTCAGTTAAATGATGATGTTGGAAGAGAAATTAAAAAGAATTTCAAAGAGAGTGAAAAGAAAGGATGAGAAAGCAACAATTGTAGGTGGCCTTCTCAAGGAGTTTAGCTAGTGACTAAGATACCATACTAGGTACTTGTGGGTTTACAAATAAGATACAATCCCTCCATTCAAGGAGTTTATAGTCTAGGAATGGGTTGGAAAGGGAGAATATACTCCACTATAAAAATGGCTATAATGTGTGGTAAAATTATATCATCTGAAGAACAAATGCTATGCTATAGGAGAGGGGATTTCAAGAAGGGAGAGATTGTAACTTTGGGGAGGGGAAAATCAAAAAAGACTTTATGGAAGAGGTGCTATCTAAGCTTGGTCTTGAAGGATGAATGAGATTCCCAACAGGCAAAGTTGAGTTGGAAAGAGAGAGAAATACAGTAGGTATTTAAAGTTACAGTAACAGCATGAGCAAAGATTGAATAGTATGGGGATAGGTTTTGGTGGACAGCATGGAGTCCAGTTTGACTAAAGCATATAGTACATGCAGAGCAGTAATGGAAGATTGCCTGGAAAGAGAGTACAGGGATATATTATTTTGACTTCATTCAGCAAATATGATATGTTTAGGAAGATTAATTTGTCAGTGTATATAGGATAGTTTTACCAATGGATTGGGGCGGGCTGGGGGCGGGGGGCGGAGAAGAGATCAGTTAATAATCTATTAAAATAGTCCAGGTGAGCAGACCTAAACTAGAGTGATGGCAGCAGTTATGGAGTGGAGAGAGTAGATGTGAGATATTTTGACAGTAGAATCAACAGGACTTGGCAAGAGGTAAGAGAGAAAAAGAAAAAAGATTGATTCGAACACCTAGAAGATTGCTTTTTTAAAAAAGTAAAGTTGGAAGAATACTTATAGCCTTGTGATGCAAATAACTAGGCTTTCCATGGGCAGCAAAAAATGGTGACTCAAAGAGAACAACCCTGATTTTTTTTTCTATAAAGGTAGAACTTTTTGTATTACAACAACTAACTCATAAATATTACAGTATTATTTTACAGGAAAAAAGAATATTTAAAGAGCAAGATTTAAAGAAACAAAAACTCCCGTCTGCTGGATCATATTGTATCTCCCAACCTTTGGTGTGATGTCCACCAAAACTCAGTCCTGGACTATCTTTAACTTCATTCTCTTTGGTGATCTTATTATACATTCAGAATTGTTCTCTCTCTCTCTCTCTCTCTCTCTCTCTCTCTCTCTCTCTCTCTCGTCTGAGGTAAGGTTTGAACTCAGGTCCTCCAGTCTCCAGGGCTGGAGTTCTATCTACTGCACCACCTAACCACCCCCCCTTTCTCTTTATATGCAGGTCATTTACCAAATGTCTTAAGACATTGTTTCATTCATCACCTCTTGCTTACAGTATTATAATAGTCTTCTAACTGGTATCCTTGTCTCCACTCTCTCCCATTTCTAATCTGTCTTCTATGTCAAATATAATCTTCTGAAGGCACAGGTCTGATTATGTAACTAGTTTGCTCAAAAGGCATCAATGACTTCTAATGCCTTTAGGTTAAAGTACAAATTACTCAGCTTGGCCCTCCACAGTTTGTCTCCACCTAATTTTCCAGCTTTATTTCACATCATCCCTCCCACCTCCATCCCATTCACACTCTCCACCTGGTTAATTTGCTGGTCTCCACACTCTAACAGTAGTGGGGAACCTTACACCTTGGGGACACATGTGGCCCTCTAGGTCCTCAAGTGCGACCCTTTGACTGAATCTAAACTTGAACTCAGTCAAAAGGCCACATCAAGGACCTAGAAGGCCACATGTGGCCTGGAGGCCAGAGGTTCCCCACCCCTGGCCTGGGTTATCCCTGCTGCCTCTGATGCATTCACACAAATCACACTCTCCCTCAGTTCTCGAACACACCCTCTCCTCAATTCGGCCTCTCTTTATCTTCATCTTCCTTCAAGGCTGAGCCCAAGAATCAACTCTTCCACCAAACTTTCCATTACTGTCCCCAGGTCTTGATCCTGTCTCTCCTCGTTTTTGCTTATTTGTGAACATACTGTACATACCCCCGCCCTCACATTGTTAGAATGCCTACCCACAACTCCAGAGGAGCAAAGATGAAACCTCCTTCCCACTCCTTGATAGGGGAGGGCTAGACCATAGGGGAGGAATGACACATATATTTTGTACATGGCTAATGTGTGGGTTTGTTTTGTAGTTTTGATATCTGCTTGACTATGCCCATTGATTACACATATGGGAGGGCTTTTTTTAATGGGGGAGGGAGAAGAGGAAGATATTACAAGGCAGAAAAGAATGATAAGAGCATCAGTGAAGCATTAAAAATGCACAGAACAGAATAGAAGGAGATTCAGAGGGAAATAGACAAGAGGGTGGCTTTGGAACTAATATTCAATGTGTTACATACTTTTTTTTTTTTTTGTTTTGTTTTGTTTTGGTTGGGCAGTGGGGGTTAAGTGACTTGCCCAGGGTCACACAGCTAGTAAGTGTTATATGTCTGAGGCCGGATTTGAACTCAGGTCCTCCTGAATCCAGGGCCAGTACTCTATCCACTGCACCATCTAGATGCCCCATGTGTTACATACTTTTAAAAAAAGAAGTCATACATAATGGGAATAATAGCTAGGATTTCTATCGTACTTTAAGGATTGAAAAATACATTACAAATATCTCATTTGCTCCTGATGGAAGTCCCTGGGGGTAGGTGCTATTATTATTCCTATATTAAAGATGAGGAAACTGAGGCAGACAGAGGTTAAGTGACTCATCCAGCATCACACAGCTAATAAATGTTTGAGGCTAGATTTGAACACAGGTCTTCCTGACTCCAGGAAGAGTCTATCCACCCTATCTCCTGCACCACCCAGGAAATGGAAGTTTGTAGTTTCATATATAATCCTCTTTTTCTGCTCTTATCAAGTTTGGAATAACAACTTTTTTTTTAAAAGAATGTCATCTCCTTGAGTGCAAAGATTGTTCCCATTTTATCTTCATATTCTCAGTACCGAATATGTGGTAGTTTCATAGATTAAGGGCTGGAAGGGACTTTAGAGGTCAACTACTACAACTGCATCATTTGACAGAGGGAAACAGGCCCAGAGCTATGAAGTGAGTTGTCATAGGTCACATGGGTCACAATTCCTATGACTCCGTGTTCAATGTGTTCTTTTCACTCTACCAATTTCCTTCCCATGTGTGTTGAACTGAATGTATTTTTTTGATCTAACGATAGGCTCCGAATTCTTTTAATTTGCTTTGAATCTTGGTGTCTTGGTATGATAACTTGTGTGATTACTCTGGCATTCCTATGGGGCAGGTAGTATAATTCTCATTATCCTTTACTTAGCACATGGTTTTGCATGAATTATGCATTTAATGAATGGTTTTTAATTTAAAGTTAATCATTGTTCTCTAGATTAAGAAACTGAGGCACAGGATTATGTGAGTCATGAAAACAGTCCTTATATTCAAGTAGATTATATGAGACCACATAATTATTTAGTGATAGAGCCAGGACTGAAACCCAGGCTTCCTCAGTGTCAGTCTTGTCCTCTTGCCACTGGACTACCCATGTGTTTTCACATGGCTTTTCTAGTTAGGGAGTTCTGCTGACTACCTGACACATAGCCAGCATGATTGCTCAATCCAGTTCTGGTTTTTACCACACCCCAGAATGTCTCCAGTAATCTCAAGGGGAACCACAATTGTAAGATTACATTCCCTGAACCAAATTCATTTTAATTTACTTTTTTAAAAAAAATCTGCCACATGTATGGAATAGAGTATAGGCATCACAAGCCATACAAAAGCACTTATGTTCCTGCTCCCACCTTGCCCCATCCTAGAGATTATTTGCTGTTAATAGCTAGCCTTTATATTGTTCCTTAAAGTCTGGAAAGTGCTTTACAAGGAATATCTCATTTGATCCTTACAATACTATGTAAGGTGGGTGTTATTATTATCTCTGCAACTGAGAGAGGTTAAGTGATTTGTCCAGGGTCACACAACTATTAAGAGTCTGAGGCAGGATTTGAACAAGTCTCCTGGTCCCACACTCTATCTACTGTGCCCGCTAGTGGCATGTGGTATACTACAGGGTTCTGTCCTTGGTCCTGTTTTATGCTTACATTTGCCTATCTGAACATTTACCCGCTGCTCCCAGGTTTGCCCTGGGGAGTCAAAAAGACCAAATCTAATCAATCTTCCAGGGGTATCCCTTCAAATACTTGAAGACAGTGATCATGGTCCCTCTAGATCTTCTTGACTCCAGGTTAAACATCTCTGGTTCCTTCTACTGATTAGACTTCATATGGCATGAGCTTGAAGTCCTTTATGCACACTGGCTGCCCTCTTCTGAATGCTTTCCACATTACTGTTGCTCTTCCTAATATCTGGTACCATGGGCTGCGTTCTCCAGCTGCCATCTGGCCAGACTGCAGTGGGTACTATCACCTCCTTACTTCTGGAAATGATGCTTCCCTTATGTAGCACAAGATGACGCTAACCTTTTTGGTGAGTCACATCACAGTATCTGTTGACTCAGAAAGCTCATGATCCAATAAAATCCCCAGATTTTGTTCCCTAACCTCAATTCTGTGTCTAATCCCTTGTATAACCCTAATTCAGCTATGTCTTCTCTGTCTCGTACTTCTGAAGTTAATTCTGAAAAATTAAGTGTAAAAGTTAACACTAAATTTCCTTCTCTTTGAATCAGCTCAGTGCTCTAGACTGTAAAGGTCTTTTCGGATCCTGTCTCTGTCACCCAACCTGTTAGCCATCCCACCAGCTGTGTGTAACCTGAACATTTGAAAAACCATCTAAGCCTTTTATCCAAGTCATTGGTAAAAAATGATAGACAACACAGCATTCTCCCTGTGAAGGATGGCACTTCACTGGAGACTTCTTTTCAAGTTGACATTGGGCAAACAGTGACCATTCTCCCAATGAAGCCGTTCGACTGATTTCTGAATTGTTTTCATTTACAGAAGCTGCTAGGTGGCTCAGCGAATAGTGTGCTGGACTTGGAGTCAGGAAGACCTGAGTTCAAATCTGGTCCCTGACACTTACTAGGTATGTGACCCTGGGTAAGTCACTTAACTTCTGTCTGCCTCAGTTTCTTCAACTGTAAAATGGGGATAATAATGGCAATACTTCCCAGGGTTTTTATAAATATCAAATTACATAATATATGTAAAGAACTTGGCGCAGTGCCTGGCACATAGCAAGTGCTTAATAATAACGACTAACACCACTACAGCTTAACAAATACCTGTTTCCTTCCTATACTGATGTTAAGTCTCTCCATTTCCCCCCATCCCCATTGCAAACATGTATAGTTCAAGACAAATTTCCACATTGACAATGTCTTAAAAAAAATACTTGTCTCATTCTGCACTCTGAGTCCTTGACCTCTCTATCAAGAGGTGGGTAACATGTTTTATCAGTATTCCTCTGGAATCATGGTTGATCATTATGCTAAGCGATCAGCATGATAATATTCCATCATCATTATATACCATAACTTACTTATCCATGCCCCAATTTACAGGCACTCCTCAGATGCCCATTCTTTGCCATCTCAAAGAGCTATAAATATTTTTGTGTGTCCTCAGAATTTGTTTTGCTTAGAACTAATCTGTCCCTTAATGTACCCTCCTCAAATCTCCCCTCCCCATTTCCCTTTCCTTCCTCATTCCCGTTTGAGCAAAATGTATTCCTATAACCATCTCTGTGTGTGTGTGTGTGCTCTTCCTTCTTTTTTTTTTCTTTTTTGGAGGCAATTGGGGTTAGATGACTTGCCCAGAGTCACACAGTTTGTTCTTCCTTCTTTTGACTAGTTTCTTAAAGAGGCCTATTTACTGAATGGGGGTTACCTCACTCAAAGTGAGAACCTGAAAAGACCTTAGCCTAAAAAGGCCAGCGTCTCCCTTTGCATCCTGGGCCATCTCCAGTCATCCTGATGAATATCTGGCCACTGGACCCAGATGGCCCCGGAGGAGAAAGTGAGGCTGGTGACCTTGTACAGCTCCCCCTCACTCAAATCAAAGTCAATTGCAAGTCATGTCATCACCTCCCTGATGTCATGGTCCTCTTCCAGAACGAAGGACAAACACAACGACAATCAGGTGAGAGCAAGGCTCATGTTAGCCTCTCCTCCCGACATCCTTCTTATTTGTATAGATGTCTACTTGTTTACCCTGATTATGGGAGATCATTTTCCTCAACCTTCCCCTTCCCTACCCTGCAGTGCATTTCTCTTCCCCTCTCATTCCCTTCTTTTCTTAAGATCATCAAGGCCAGATGGAACCACTCCCAGGCCTTGGCGAATTGGACTCCTTTTGTGATCCTTGATGGATTGAGGGTTCTGAGGGGGCGCATGTATCAGCTCCCTATATTTGAATATAAATAGTTTATCCTTGCTTAGTCCTTTGTTGTTGTTTATTCATATTTTCCTTTTTATGCGTCTTTTAACTCTGCTCTTCACACTTCAAAATTTCTATGCAGCTCTGGTCTTTTCATCAGGGATGCTTAGAAATCTCCTATTGCTTTAAAAGTCTCTTCCCCTCCCCCCAACCCAAGGATCATACTCAGTTTTGCTAAGTAAATCATTCTTTGCTGTAAGCCTAAAGGTTTTTGCCTTCTGAAATATCATATCTCAAGTTTTTCACTCCTTTACATTTGTGGCTGCTGTCTTGTGTAATCCTGGCTGTGGTTCCTCAGTACTTGAGTTCTTTCTTTTTGGCTGTTTGCTATATTTTTCCTTTGACCTAGAAGCTCTGGATTTTATCTGTGATGTTCCTGGGAGTAATCCTTTTAGGGTTTCAGGGGATGACTTGGTGGATTCTTTCTGTTTCCACTTTGCCCTTTGGCTCTAGGAGATCTGGGCAGCCTCTCTTACTTCTGTAACAGGCTTGAGCAACTCTGCCTCAGGGGCTACCATCCCCACCTTCCTCCCTGCCCTGACACTAGCAGATCTCTGAGCTACCATGATCTCTCACCCTTACCCCTTAGCTGAACATGTAGCCATATGAAAAGCTCAATGGTTTCAGAGTCAGAGGTCACAGTTCAAATCCCTAGTCACTCAGTTTCCTCATCTCTAAAATGAGGGTTTAGGAATAGATGACCTTTAAGATGTCTTTAGGTGATACAGATCTTGATGACTCCTGTGCTCTGGATGAGCCAGGGAAAAGTGCAGGGGAAAACCTGAGATAGTAATAGAATCTTACTTCAGTTGGACAGGGATAGGAGATGTCCTTGGGGTAGGTAATCTCTCCACTGATGGAGACTGTAATTGGTCTAGAACCTAATTGAGGGCCCTTCCAAGTTACTGTGGCTGAAATAATCTCTTACCTTGGCGACTTGGTGCCAAACTTCTGCACCCTTCCCTAGCCTGATCCCCTAATAATCCATTTTTAGACTTTCTAAATTGGTGGGACCTGTCTAACTCTTAGGGCATCAGAGGAAGTCTCTCTTACTAACTGAAGAGTGTTCTTCTTCCTCATATCTCCACCCTGTCCCCTTTTCTCCTCTTGCTCCCTCTGTGACTTATCCCTCCCCACTGCCCAACCCTTGGAATTCCAAACTGGACAACAGGGAAAGAAGCTAAGGAAGTCTGTGTGATTTAAAAACTGTTTCAAGCTGGCCATCTCCTGGTCTTGTGCTCAAAAATAAGTACTTAGGGAGAAGTAAAGAGATATAAGAGCAGGGAACTTGGGCTGGTGGCAGCAGTGACAAAAGTAGCCTTCAGCCCTCAATCCAGACATCATGACAGGCTGAAAAGATTTGTCAATGAAAGAGCAAAGGATGGGGGAGACAGGTCTCTGAGCTTTATTGTCATTTCTTTGCTAACTATGGTTACTAACTCCTATACATTTTTTAGAAGAACAATTTTTTTATTCTACACTTATGCATCAAAAAGTAGCATCTCCATACATATAAGCAGATAACAAAAAGGAGATTCTATGTGAATCTGTGAATCCTTATTTTATATCATTTGCTTTTTTTTTTTTTTTTGGTAAGGCAATCAGGGTTAAGTGACTTGCTAGTAAGTGTTAAGTGTCTGAGACTGGATTTGAACTCAGGTCCTCCTGACTCCAAGGCCAGAGGTCTATTCACTGCCCCACCTCGCTGCCCCATTTGCTTTTTTTTTAAAGTATATAATCTAGTCTACATGTTACTTTCAAAACTCTCTTCTTTGTGCTTCTTTCTGAGCTTTCTTCTCTTTTTTTTCTGTCAATTAAAAAACCATTACACTGGCCCTTGTTTAGGGCCTTGTTTAGGGGCATCTCTATTGCTAATTCCCTCTGCAGTCTTCCTCCCCACCCAATTAAGAAAGGAAAAAAGAAGAAAACTCTAGTAACAAATAAGATTAATCAAGCAAAATGAGTCCACACAATGACCATGTCCAAAAATGTGTGCCTCTTATGCTTCCATCCATCCCCTCTCTGTCAGGTAACCTATTTCATCATAGGGTCTCTGGAGATATACTTGGTGATTGCATTGATCAGGGTTTTTAAGTCTTTCAAAATTGTTTTTCTTTACAATGTTGTTATTCTCGTACAAATTGTTCTTTTAGGTTTCTCTGGACTTGTTATTATATTTCAAAGTTTCTACTCAGCTTGGTCTTTTTGCCAGAGATGCTTGAAAGTCATCAGTTCCACTAGAGATCCATTGCCTCACTCCCATCCCCACAGTAGGATTTATTATCAGCCTAGCAGAATGTTACTCTTGGCTATAAGTCTATCTCTTTTGTCTTTTGGAATATAGAATTGCAAGATATCTTATTTTTAGTGGAAGTTACCAGGTCTTATGTTCCTTGATACTTGAACTACTTTTCTCTGGATGCTTGCCATATTTTACATTTGACATGGAAGCCCCGGATTTGGGTTATCACATTCCAGAGACTTTTCCTTTTGGAATTCCTTTCTGGAGATGATCAGTGGATTATTTCTATCTTTACTTTGACTTGTGTTTCTAATAGATCTGGACAGTTTTTATTTGTGATTTCTTGAAATAAAGTGTCCAGGCTACTTTAAAAAAATTATGATTTCTAAATGATCTTTCTTTGGCCTATTTTCCAACTCAGTTGTATTTTGTATCAGGTATCTTATATTTTCTTTCTGGTTTTTCAATCTTTTAAATTTGTTCTATTACTCCTTGTTATGGCATGGAGTCATTGATTTCTCTTTGTTCTCTTCTAGTTTTCAGAGAATTCGTTTTTGAGGAGCAGCTAGGTGATGCAGTGGATAAGAGCATCAGCCCTGGAGTCAGGAGAACCTGAGTTTAAATTTAGCCTTGGACACTTACTAGCTGTGTGACCTTGGGCAAGTCACTTAACTCCAATTGCCTCCAAAAAAAAAAGGCAGAGAATTCATTTCTAGGGTAAAGTCTACCACTTGCTTTTCTAAGTAACTTTTCTCCTTCAAATTCTTTCCTTTGTGGCTATTATTTAGTTTTTTCTTTTGTCCCCCCAGGTATCCATGTCATTTTTGTAGAAAATCAATTCTTTCTTTTAGGTCTCTGCTTGAGTTTATATTCATTCTTACTTTTGAGAGATCTTTAGGTTTCCAATATATTTTTTATCCTGGTCAGTGTTTTCTTTAATTTACTCATTAATTTACATATCTCTTCAATTTTAGTTACTAAATTGGGGTTTTGCTCCAGGACCAGGCTCTGCCCTCTGTCCTACTTTTGGTCAACGTGGTCCTTCCTGCTTAATCTCACCCCGTGTCTCCTAAGATCTCGGCAACAGGGATGGGCTCAGGTACAATGGTCTCTCTTCGAAAGCTGTAGAAGACAAGGGGTAGGCGTTCCCTGGCCATCAGCAGCCCAGGAATGATGAGGGCAGCGGCATTTGGACAGCGCCATCAACACAAGAAGACAGGGAAAAACAGTGATGCCTTGGCCTGTGGTCTAATAGCCTGCGGCAATAGCCCCAGCAAGAGTAGGATAATAGGAAAACAGTGCCCCTCTGGCATTGGCAGCAGTGAGACATTGACCTTGGCAGCGATGCCCAGCCTGCAAACAGCTGCTCTGGTTACATTTGTAGCAAGAAAGTGGAAGGAATAGTAGCAAACAATAAAACTATAGAATTTCAGAAGTAGAAGAGGGACCCCCCACCACCACATTTTACATGAAAGAAAATAACTAAGGCCGAGGGGAAATGGCTTGTCTAAGGTGTCACATAGTTAGGAAACGGTATAGCCAAGAATGAGAGTCTTTGCAGAACCGCGACCTGTCAGTGGTGCCTGAGGCAAGCAACACTAGGGACTCCCTCAAATCAGCTTCTAAAGACAATTTTACTTGGTTGAGGAGCACTTTGAGGCCACTGCTAGGGAGGCCTTAATTTAGGAAGGGATTAGGGTGGGGCCAAAGTGGGAAGGAATTCATCTGAGGTGCCAGTGTAAGTGAGGCCCAAAGAGAAATCTCTTTCCTAAAGTGTCCAGCTTCCTATTTTAATTAGTTATTCTTTCTAACTAGGTGCTAAGGCAAATTCTTTCTGTCTGATGGAGTGGGAGTGCTTTAAATTTCAGTGCCTTGGGGCCAAAGCCCTGCTTGCACCACCCTAGTTATGTCTATGGTCTTATGACTTCTTGTTGTTTTTCCATTAAGTCAAGATCCCCTGGAGGCATTTTTAACCAGGCCTTTCCTCACAAGGGCATCTCTGGCTGTGGAATGTCAATTTTGTGCTTAGAAGCCTTCTCAGTAGTCCCTTGAAATAAGTGCCGCCACAGTAAGCTCAGGGCAGCCAGGTAGCACAGTGGATAGAGTGCCAGGCCTGGAGTCAGGAAGATGAGTCTTCCTGAGTTCAAATCTAGCCTTCAACACTTACTAGCTGTGTGACCCTGGGCAAGTCACTTAACCCTGTTTCCTCAATTTCCTCATCTGTAAAGTGAGCTGGAGAAAGAAATGGCAAAGCACTGTAGTATCTTTGCTGAGAAAATCCCAAATGGGGTTATGGAGAGTCAGACACGAATGAAACTACTCAACAGCAACAAGAGAGTATGCTCAACCCTTGACCTACAGTCCAGGCAGTTCCTCTTTATCCCCAAGGAAGGGCCTTCATTCCACAGGCTCAGCACTCTTGGAGTCGCGGTATTTCACAATTTGTGAAGTCTTTATTGAACAGCCTCTCTCTTTTATTACTTACTTCTCAGAACCACTACCCCCAAGTAGCATTTTCATCTGAGTCATCCGTTTTGAAAATTAACAACCAGGCAGAGTATCGAATCATTCCAGTAGCAGACAGTGGGCTAATGGGAAGCAGGCTCCGGGGCTCTGCCACAGAGTGAGTCATTGGGTCCCCACAGAACTCGAAGGGAAGACAAAGGAGCCATCATCCTTATTAGTGCCAAGCTTGGCTCTCACTCTGAGGTTGTGCCCCTCAGGACTGTGGACCACCCAGGGCCCTCACTGGTGATCCCTCATATCAACCTGGACCCCAGATGGGGAAGGAAGGAAGGAATGAGGTGCAAGTCCCCTGCAGGCCTGGCATTTGGTGACCTATTTCAGCTCTTTCTTAATCTGGGGTTGAAGGAATAGTTGACTTCATGGTACAAGATGGGGGAGGCTAAGTTACTTGGGGGTTTGAACAGACCGCGAGTGAGTCAAAAGCATGACAACACAATTAAATGAGAGATTTGCAAAGTGTCTGGCCCACAGTAGGCACTTAATAAATGCACGTTTCCTTCTTTCCTTCCTTGACCTCTCAGCATTCTAGACTAAGACTCCAAATGGCAGAGATGATGCTAACCTGCACTGATAAGAGTTCCTCCCTCCAGACCCCCTAAGCCGATGAAATCACAGATTCAGACAAATTACAAATTAAATGAGTCTTCAACTCTGCCAGACTGAAATGTGTTTCCCCATAACTTCCACTCATCACTTCTCCATCCTGACTATGTCTGGAAATGCACAGAATAAGTCAGCGTCGTCTCCTGCCCTTTAGAACAGCTGTGATTTGCCGTATTTTTAAGGTGTGATGCTGTCAGCCACATTTAGGCTTTGACTTCATCTTCTGCCCTGAATGTGCTGAACAGTCTCCAGGCAAAGGGGAAGGAAAATGAGCCCCTGGAGGGCTGCACGAGGCAGACTTATTTTAAGCTAGGGCAAATAGGATCCCCTCAGCCAAAGGGTTTCAAAGTGAGTGCCCAGGTAAGATAAACACCGGAAAATACAGCCATATGACTCACTCCCACACAAGGAACTGCTATACTATATATTTAGCTGTAAGTCAGGACTGAAAGGAGCCGCATGGGGAGGTTTTTTCCCCTTTTGATTCACATCAGCCAACCAAGACAGCAGTGGTGGAGAGAATCATGAAGTCACCAACAAAGCAATTCAATTAATTCAGTTCAACAAGTACTCATTAATCACATATTCAACATGATTCAGCCTCAGCCTGGTGTTGGAATTCTTAACTTGGGGTCCATGAATTTGGAAAGAAAGAAACAGAGAGAGAAAGAGAGACAGAGATAGAGACAGAGAGAGACAGAGAGAGAGAAAGGAAGGAAAGAAGAAAGGAAGGAAGGAAGGAAGGAAGGAAGGAAGGAAGGAAGGAAGGAAGGAAGGAAGGAAGGAAGGAAGATGGATGGATGGATGGATGGATAGATGGATAGAAGATAGATACTGATATCTATATGTAAGGGGAGGTAGTGGGGGAGTGTTGTTTTGTTTTAGCCCATGTAGATCATGTAAGTCTACATGGGTCTCGCTAGAAGTGGCTCACAGGAAGGCAAGAATAAACATCTCTAGTATCTCTTCCCCTCCCCCCCAACTCTTCTCCAAGGGAGACTTTGATTCTTCCCAGGATGGGAAGCAGGAGGTTGGGGGGTCAGAGACTGGCTACTCTGTTCTCTTCAAAGAAAGGGGGGATACTGGACTAGGATGATATCTGTCATCTCCCTTAAATATTATTACTTTAGGAGAAGTAGTTTCCAGGTTTAATGATCATAACAATAGCTAACATTTATATATTGCTTCATAAGTACTATCTCATTTGATACTCATAACAACCCTGGCAGGTAAGTACTATTATTATCCCCATTTTACAGATGAGGAAAAAGAGGCAAACAGACATTAAGTGACTTGTTCAAGGTCACACAGAATCCCTGAGGTCAGATTTTAACTTAGGTCTTCCTGACTCCAGGCCTGGATCTCTATCCACTGTACCATTTCAGCTGCCCTTTATTTAAGCTACATTTTTAATAATCATTAATGGGGAAGGAATGTCCCAAGCTCTATATCCAAGGTTTGCTACCACCACCCCCCTCACCAGATACCAGTTCCACAATGAGCACATGTAGCAAATAGCAAAGACCCCATTAATCCAAATAGATAACAAAACAGAAATCAGAGAAAGTACACGTAAGAGAACGCATACCAAACAATACAAAACAAATGAGGTCTCTTCTTGGGAGCGAGATAATTCAGCTAAAACAAGAGAGAGTGCCACGTCTCACCCGAGACGAAATTCCTCAAAGTTTCTAATATAGCACACTGGGAATAGGGACATGATCAGTACTACGTCTAGGCATTTTCCCAGAATCTTTCTCCTTTCGTGGACCTGAAGGGAGGTTGGAATTGCATGTCTTCCCTCTTGATGCTAAAAGCCAGAAGAGCCCAGATCTCTCATTTCTCCCACTCTCATCAACTCCAACCCCAGTCAAGTATGGAGCATTTGAGTAATCAAACTCCACCAAAGAGGAAAGTCCCATGCAATTGGCTCTTTGAGCCAGGGGTTTTACACACACACACACACACACACACACACACACACTCACACATACACATACATATGTAATATATGTATATATAATTGTATTTCAATTTCCTTTGTAATCATACAAATTTTATTTTATGAATTTAAAAATACCAGAAAAAGATCTGAAATCAGTCACTTACACTTACACAGTGCAAATATACCACCATATTCCCACTTTGTCACCTAGGCAATCACTGCATTATTAGCCTCAAACTTAATTTTAGAGAATCTTCTGATGAGCTGAGGGGGAAGTTTTTGAGAGACAGAGCACCTTCCCAAGAGTCTCTGATGTCACACTATGGCAATCTATAGGAGCAGAGGATTGAGAAGCAGAAGGGACCTTTGAGATTATCTAGTGAGGGACTGCCATAAAGTGAAGTGGCGTAAAACACACATAGACATGAAACTAATAAGTGGGAGAGCCAGAATTCAGACCTTTGATTTCTGACCCCAAATAGAATATTCTTTTCATTATATCATGTGGCTTCCCATGATCGTGATAACCCAGAGAACAATGTGTGTGTGTGTTCTCTTCCAGAAATGGTAATGATGGACATTAAAAATGATACAGCATCTGACAAATCACCTACAACATAGCTTCTAACTAAAACTAAGCTGTCATGAACCCCAGGTAATAAAATAGTTTACTTTTATACCAAAAAATTGGGGAAAGCCCCCAAATCAACCTAGAGGTGTTTGTGCTATGCAGTAAAACCAAAAAATCATATGAGACTAAGACAAAACAATCATGTCTTTAGGGAAGATGGTGGCTTTCACATGGGTTAACTACTGGCGCATGCTAGAGTCATTTTTTTCAGGCTCAGGAGATCTGATTGTTAAATTTTCAGTGTGAGCCTTTATACCTTGGAAATTGACTAACAATACAAATCAGAGTATGATTTATTGTTTGTTGATTGCCTGGCTTAAGAAAGCAATAATAATACAAATTAAACATGTGCTGTGCATACATTTTTTTTTTTTTCAGAGAGCCAGTTGTTAACATTTACCACACACCCCTGGCCATATATGTCTGTGAAAAGTTCAAGAGCGCTTTCCTTATTGAGGAGCAGAACACTGTTGGGAAGATGTTTAATGCAAAAGCTCAGAGCTTAAAAAAATAAGTAGAGGAGATGATCTTTAAATGATGAAGAAAATCTTTTTTCCAAATTTTAAGAGAGAAGAGAGATGATTTGAGGAGGAAGCATGGAACACTGACTTCAAATACCTTAAAGTACTTTCTGCTCATATTACATCTGCCCTAGTTCATGTTCTCATCACCTCCATTCTGGTGTCTTTTTTCAAAAATTAATTTTATTTTTGTTCAACAAACATTTATTTTTATTCTCTCCTACTTCCTCTGTAAAACAAAAAGGAAAAAGAAAAAACTCATAACAAATGTGTGTTGTCTTTTAAAAAATTAAATATTATATTTTTCAATGAGCAAAAATCTACTTTCTCTCTATCCTACCTACCCCCTCCAATTTCAAAAGAAAGAAAAAACTAAACCCCTGTTACAAACATGTTTGGCCATGTGAAAAAAAAAGTCTCCTTTTGAACTCTGAGCTGTTCACCCTTCTGTCAGGAGATGGGTAGTATTCATCGTCAATATTCTGGAACCATGATTGATAATTTCATTGATCAGAGTCCTTAGGTCTTTCAAAGGTGTTTTTATTTATTTTTTTAATTAATTAATTTTTTTTCTAGGCAACTGGGGTTAAGTGACTTACCCAGGGTCACACAGCTAGTAAGTGTCTGAGACTGGATTTGAACTCAGGTCCTCCTGACTTCAGGGCCAGTGCTCTATTCACTGCGCCACCTAGCTGCCCCTGCTTTTATTTTTTATTTTTAATTACATTTTTCTCAATTGTCAAGCATCTATTTTTTTTCTCCCTTCCATTTTTTTTCTCTCTTCCTCTGGGGAGGACATAGAGTAGGAAAAGACAAAAAACTTAAAACTAGTAAGTATAATCAGGCAAAACAAATGCTCACAATCACTATGTCCAAAAAATGCATGTGTCATCCTGTATATCAGTCCATCATCTCTCTGTCAGAAGATAAGTAACATTCTTTATCGTTGGTCATCTGGAATCATGGTTGATTACTATGCTGATCAGAATTCTTAAATTGTTCCAAATTATTACAATGTTAATGACATAATCTAAATTATCCTCCTGGTTAGTTTACTCTGCATTGGTTTATAACACATCTTCCCAAGTTTTTCTAAAACCATCCATTACATCATTTCTCATGGCACAATAATATTCCATTCTATTCATATGCCATAATTTGTCTAGACATTCCCCAATAGATGGACACCCCATTAATTTCCAGGGTTTTTTTGCTTCTACAAAGGACATAGCGGTCCTTTGTTTCTTTCTTTGTTCTCTTTGGGGGTGCGGTTCTAGCAGTCATAACTCTATGTCAAAGGATATTCACAGTTCAGTGACTTTTTAGGTATAGTTCCAAATTGTTTTTTAGGATGGAGCTGGTACCATTTAGTATGGAGCATATGCACCATTTACCATTGCATATGCTAAACAGTATGACAGAAGCTCTAATTCAATTAGCTAGCAATTGAATTTTATTAATCAAATGCATGCAAACATTACTTTATATTATCTATTAGACAATATAAGCAGCTAGATGACAAAATGGATAGAGTACAGGGCCAGGAATCAAGAAGACTCATCTTGGTGAGTTCAAATCTGGCCTCAGACACTTCCTAGCTGTGTGACCTTGGGCAAGTCCCTTAACTCTGTTTGCCTCAGTTTCCTCGTCTGTAAGATGAGTTGGAGAAGTCCAAAATGGTGTCACAAAGAGTCAGATGTGACTGAGACAAGTCAGCAACAGCAACAAAAAGGCAATATAAATGTCAGTCTCATAAGAAACAAACCACCAATCTGATTTCTTAGGGCTTCCTAGGAAGCATGGCTCATACTGGCGCTCAACAAGTTTCTCTCTCTGCTCAGCCAGAGGCTGTCTCCCTGTGAGGTGGTTGCTTGGCAAATCAATTCTCCATCAGTCAATTGGCACTGCTCTTGGGTGAGTGAGCTGTTGCTAGAGTCTCAAGTGTGAGGGGGGCAAGAGGCAGGCCTAGTGTGACCCAGGAGCAGGCTGAAGGCTGGGGCTTCTGGTAGTTTCTCGTAGCTCTACCTACGAGCATTGGCCAGTTATATCCAAGTTCTGACCGGTGATCAGTGACCTAATTTGTTTACCAATTAATTGGATTGGGGCCTGAAAACATAAGCTAATGACAAGGTTGTTTACCAAGATTTCCAGTTAGCAGTCTGTCCTATCTGGGGGGCGCATGTGCTTGCCCATTATTTACTAACACAGACGAGCTGTTTACCAACCTATGCCGCATGTATGCTTATGCTAATATTGAAAAACAAATCATGAAAGACAGACATCAAAACACTTCATCACAAAATGGTGGTCCTATACAAAACAGAGTTGGTTATGCCAAGGCAAAAAACTTATTCTCACCGTAGGTGGATGAACCAATTTACAGCTCTACCAATAGTGCATTAGCATGCTTATCTCTGCAAAAAATAGGCATTTTCCTTTTTTGTTATTTTTGCAGAACCTTAGAGTTGCCTTAAAATTTTTATTTCTTGAATTATTAGTGATCTGGAGCAGTTTTTCTTAAGACTGTTGATAGCTTGGGTTTCTTCCTTTGTAAGATTCTTTGACCATTTATCTCATTTGGGGATCCCCTAGACTCTTCTAATTCTCTCCTAATTGGCCCCCCAAATTCAGTTTCTCTTCTGTCCAATCCATCCTCCACACAATTGTCAAATTGATATTTCTAAAACATCAGTGTGGTCACCAACCAACAAACTTTTTATTAGGCACCCGCCACGCTCCCAGAACTTTGCTTGGTGTTGGGCACAAAAGCCAGAAAATTAAAGAGTCCTTGCCCTTAGTTACATTCAAGAGGCAAGGAAAACATGTATAGCGATAAGCCAAAGTGATATACAAAGTGATGTAAGTGCAAGTAAGTACAAAAGTAAGTACAAAAATGACTAATGTGGAAATGGTTTACATAATTGCACATGTATAACCCATATCTGATTGCTTACTATCTCAGGGAGGGGGAAGGGGACAGAGGGAAGGAAGGATAGAATTTGGAACTCAAACTTTAAATAAAAAAGTTAATACAAAAAAATAAGTATAAGATTATTTGTGGGGAAGGTGCAGCTGGCAGCTAGGGGAGATTAGGAGAGGTCTTAGGGAGGAGATGCCCCTGGAGGCAGTGCATTTCAGGCATGAGGAGTAACCTGTTTAAAATAGCGATGGAAGATAGAATGTTAAATGTGAGAATCATCAAGTTTTTGATTTCTTAGCTTAAGAATTTACAGTGGGGGCAGCTAGGTGGAACACTGGATAGAGCACCGGCCTTGGAGTCAGGAGAACCTGAGTTTAAATCTGGTTTCAGACCAGACACTTGACACTTACTAGCTGTGTGACCCTGGGCAAGTCACTGAATCCCAATTGCCTCCCCCCCCCAAAAAAAAATAATTTACAATGGCTCCCTGATGCCTCCAGGATGAGAGAAAATTCCTTCGATTGGCATTTGAAGCACTTCACAACCTGGCCTCAGCTTATGTCTCTAGCAGAATTACACATTACTTACTCCTCTTCCCATATTCTATACTCCCAGCCGACCTAGCCTTCTTGCTGCTCCCCATCCTGGACATTCCACTTATATAGTGTTTTAAGTTTTGCACAACACTTTAACATTAACTCATTTGATGCTCATAATAATCTTGTGAGACAGGAGCTCTGGTTATCTCCATTTTACATATGGGGAAACTGAGGTACCAAGAGGGAGTTGGACAAGAAAGCCTCTGAGGTCTCCCCCAGGTCTAGGACCCTCCAAGTGCCAGAGGCAGGATTCAAACTCAGGTCCTCTGCCTCCAAATGCAGATCGTTTGCCATGACAGCCACCCTTCATTGTTGTTCAGTTGTGTCTGACTTTTTGTGACCCCATTTGGGGTTTTCTTGGCAAAGATACTGGAGCAGTTTGTCACTTCCTTTTCCAGCTCATTTTAGAGGTGAAGAAATTGAAGCAAACAGGGTTAAGTGACTTGCCCAGGGTCATACAGCTAGGAAGTATCTGGTCCTCAGATCAGACTCAGGTTCTCCTGATTCTAGACCAGGCACTCTATCCACTGCACCACCTAGATGCCCCCAAACCCAGCCTACCTCTCTGTTGAATCAAGGCCCCTTTGCCACCACTGGCAGTCAGATCTATGAAAAAATGGGAGGGTATCCAAAGAGCTATCTTAATCAAAATCTTGGGCCTTGGGATGGAAATTGCTTCTATATGATTGAGAAGGGGGTGACTGGACCCATTAGAATGTAAGCTGCTAACTAGTGAATAAGGATAATTTTGTTCTTTGGACTCATAGACCTAGAACCTAGCACAGAACCTGGCAAGTAGTAGGCACAGAAATGCTTACTGACTGATTGATTGTATTCCTGGATTGAAGGGACAGCTGTATTGTTCAAACGTTTTGGCTGTCTTTAGGCAAGTTTGCAGAGGATAGGGTGAGGTATAGGACTGAAGTGGGAAAAAGGACTCACTTTTGTGAAATAGATGTTTAAAATTAGCCATACTCCCTCCATCAAGCCAGGGAGAAACCACCCTGCCACTTTGTGGACTGAAGCCTTAGGCTCAAAAAAAAAAAAAAGAAAGAAAAAAGAAAGAAAGAAAGAAAAGAAAAAAGGAAAAAGAAAAAGGGAAAAAAAAAACTTGAGCTGAGTTTAAACAGAAACCCAAAAGGTTTGTCCAAGGAGGGCCTTTGGCTACCTCTTGGACAGGGAGACAGCAGCCTCCAGGAGGCCTTCAGGACAGGACAGCTAAAAAAAGACTCTTCCAAAATAAATTCCAGTGAGTCACCAAGTTTCAGGGAAGCCACACTAGCATTAGTGATGTATAATTTGGTTAATATAAATATTAGCAATTTCTCTAAGACTCAGTTCTTGCATAGACAAGCCATAAAGAAAAGGTGCATGTGTATACACGTCTACTCTCTCTCTCCCTCCCTCTTGCTCTCTCTTTTTTTCTCTTTCTTCTTGTTTCTGTCTCTGTCTCTCTCTTCTCCCTCTCTCCCCCCTTCTCTCTCTCCATCTTCCTCTTGTTTCTATCTCCATCTCTCTGTCTCTCTTGTTTTTGTCTCTGTCTGTTTATCTCTTTCTCTCTCTTCCCCCTCTTTTGCCTTTTCTCTCCCCATCTTCCTCTTGTTTCTATCCGTCTCTCTCTCTTCCTATTGTCTCTGTCTCTCTGTCTCTTTATCTTCTTGTTTCTGTCTCTGTCTCAATCTGTCATCTTCTTGTTTTTGTCTCTGTTTATCTCTTTCTCTCTTCTCCCCACTCCTTTGCTCCTTCTCTCTCTCCCTCTTTCTCTTGTTTCTGTCTCTGTCTCTTTCTCTTCTTGTTGTTTCTGTCTCTGTCCCCGTTTCTGTCTCTCTGTATGTCTCTGTCTTTCTCTCCCCTCCCCTTTCATTCTGTTTGCCTGTTCCAAGCTGCTCCCTCTCTCACATCAGAGGTTGGCACTAGCCCACTGTCTCTGGTGAAATGGGTTGACCACGTTTGAAGTCCCTAGAGGACAGCGGTCAGTTCTGGAAAACTTCTATGTCAAATGTAGTTCTTCTTGGCAAAGCCAAGGAAATTTATTATACTAAGGCCTAGTAAGACCCGCAGACAGAGCAGTCAGCCCGGGTTAGTAGGGAGGTCAGAAGCAGGACAGGCTAAGGAAGAATGAAGAGCCTGCCTCACAGCTTGCTTGGGTACTCTGAGACAAGGTATGTTTTGGTCTTGATCCTAGGCTGAGCCGTGATTTCATGGATGGAGGTGTTCCCTCCACGGATACAAATTGCAGCCCCTCCAAGCCATGCAAGTAAGGTCATCATATGTCACACTTGTCCACATTTTCCTATGAATCCCTTAATGCAAGTCTAGCCAATGGACATCTTCTCATTCTTTTAGTAGTTCAGGGTTCTTCATGACAATACTCTTCTTTTTCAATTTAATTTAATTTAATTTTTTTTTACAATCCTATTCTAATATTTCATCATGATGTGAATGTAATCCAGGCTTCAGGGTAGCAGGAAGCTCATTCCTATCTAGCTGGCCATCAGGTGATGACTTTTTTTCCCTTATCAATTTAATGAAGGCTGTGACGTTGAGGTTGACTTATGTCAGTAATGAGGGTCTCCATACAAATGGAACCTCTGGATTCTCAAAGCCTTGAAGTGAAGTACCTCTGGAGTACTAATGCGTCTCTGTCCACCTGTTGCTTTACATTCTTGTTTCATAACCAGCCTCTTTTATCCTTCGTCACTCTGTTTCTAGGGCTAACCATCTTTTAAATCATTGAAGTGATTTTTTTTTCACTTGTCTTTCCTTCCCATTTCTGTCCCCTTTCCTTCTCTTTTATACTTCATCCCATCAAGTGACCAGTCTTCACATGTTGTCCCATGATCCCTGTTAGGAGAAGTTGTGTTTTCAAATCTTGACTCTACCACTCCTATTTGTGCGACCTTGGACAAATTACTTCCCATATCTGGACCTCAGTTTCCTCATCTGTAAAAGCTGGCCTGGATGATCTCTGAACTTCTGTTTAGTTCTGATCATATGATCGTATGGAGGTGCCTATAAAAGATAATATGACTCACAGAAATGAATCACCAATAGTGGAATATGGGTTGGGAAGACATTTTGGGGTAAGGAGACCCCATCACTAGAGTGGCTGCCTATGCTTTCTATGCTGACTGTACTGTAGAATGCCCAAAGTCATGACCCAATGCTTAGATCAGTAGTGAGAGTTCATATTCATTTATAAAACATACAAAGCACTTTTGGGAACATTATCTCATTTTACCTACACTGTTGGGGGTAGGATAGTACAAGTACAGTTACTGTATCTTTCCTTTACTGATGAGGAAACAGGCCCATAGAGGCAAAATTATTTACCTGAGATTGCACAGCCAGAAAACAGCAGAATTCAGACAGGCACCTGAGTTTTCTTATACATGACATACATTGAAACTATCAGGGTTTGGACAATGATTTGAAATAGAATCAGAATCAAGCAGAAAGAAAGATGGAATTGGCTTAGAATTGGAGAATCATAGAATATTAGAGCTGGGAACACCTTAGAATATAAAATATCAGGGCCTAGAAGGGATCTTAGAATGTACAATGTCAGATCAGAAAGAAGCCTTAGAACAAGGAATGTCAAAGCTGAACGAGCCTTAGAATACAGAATGTCAGAACTATGAGGGCCTTTAGAACATAGAAGGTCAGATCTGAGAGGGCCCTTAGAACACAGAATGTCAGACTTGGGAGGGTCCTTAGAACATAAAATGTTAAAGCTAGGCAAGATTTTAGAACATAGAAAGCTGGGACTTAGACATCACATTACCCAATTCCCTTCTTTTATAGGTGAGGAAAGTAGGAGGGAAAGTGATTCCTCCTTCCAGAGGAGGGAGAGTGACTTGATCGAAGTCACATAGCTACTACTCAATGGAAGAAGCAGGATCTGAATCCGGGTCTCCTGCCCACAGGTCCAAGGCTCTCCAGCATGGCTCTGTCTGTGAGAAGAGTCTTTCCAGTGAAGTAAATGAGATCTTTTGGTGGACAGAAACCTCCAGGATAGGGAGTAGCAAAGGCAATAGAATCTCAGAGAGGTTCTTAACACAGAGCAGGAAGGATTTAACATCCATATTAAGGGAGTTGCAAAATCCAGAGGGGATGCAGAGCCAGGAGCTAACTGAAGCCAAACAAGGAATTCTTGGATCCCTCTGAAAACTGCACTGGACTCTGCTCTGCCACCACATGGGTGGCCCTCAGTTCTGTTGGTGTATTGTGTTGATACATTGTTGTGTTGCATTGTGTTATGTTGTCATGTTGTGTTACATTATCTTTCCGCCTTTTAAAAACTTCAGGCCAAACCACAGCCTGTCCTCAGGCGCCATCAGAACCTAAAAGCATTAAGCCACATTAAAAAATAATAATAAATTACAAAAATATTGGTACAAAAGGCACAGGTTTGGAAAACCTCATGTTTTTTTTCCTTCTTCTTCTACTTTCATCTTGACAAAGTGGATTGGTACCCTTCCAAGAACTGGGGTGATGTTCACCTGAACAAATTTCTTCTGTCGGCTCCTGGAGGGCTTCCAGGGGCCAGAGAAAGGCCTCCCTGTATGTCCTTGAGTAAACATGGCCACAGAGCTGGCTGGGGAGAGAGCCTGGTTTCAGGAAGTGTGCTCTCAATTGACCTGCACTCACCTCTGTACCCCATTTGGGACTTAAGAACTCAAGAAATCTTCTTCTACTAGCTGCCGCCAATGTGGGTTAAGACTTCTTATCTCCTCAGCCTCCCTGACAATCCACCCTGCACATGACCACAAGACTGTTTAAACAGCTCATAGACTTAGGGCTGGGAGAGAGTATGGGGGTCACCAAGTCTAGCCCCCTCAATTTTACACAATTGTAAAACTATGTCCCATGGGCCAAGGTCACATAGCTAGAAATGAATGGAATCAAGATTTACACCCAGCGCCTCTGATTCCAAAACCAGTGCTCTTTCCACAGATCGACTTCTCCACCCATTTCTTTTCCTTCATGTATGGTGCCTACATACGCCACTCTAAAGAGGGGAAAAGGAAACCCACACATTAAGCTTATGGGTACAAAGGAAATTGTTTGATACTACTGGCTAGAGATGGGTATAGGGTGCTTTGTTGTTGTTCAGTTTCAGTCATGTCTGATTCTTTGTGACCCCATTTAGGTTTTTCTTGGCAAAGATACTGGAGTGGTTTTGTCATTTTCTTCTCTAGCTCATTTGACAGATGAGGAAACTGAGGCAAGTGAGGTTAAATGACTTGCTCAGGGTCACACAGCTATTAAGTGTCTGGGGCCATTTCTGAACTCACAAAGATGAATTTTCCTGACTCTAAGCCTGATACTCTATCCACTATGCAACCTAGCTGCCCCTGTATAGGATGCTATAGGCAGATGGGATTGGTGTGGCAGCTCTGAAGATAGTTTCCCAGATTTCTTTTTTTTGGGAGGGGAGGCAAGGCGGACATACAGGGAAAGTCTCATCTTTCAGATATGTTAGAGACATTCACTCTTTTTTAAGGAGGAGCAATGTCCAGGATGGTGATTAGTAGGGAGCAAGATATTATCAGATCCTTTTGCTTCCAGGTCTACGATTTGAAATTTTTGAGCATGGTAATTGGTTGAGAAGAATGAAAGTAATGAGAGTGGAATTTTCCTTGTCAAGGGGAACATGGCGCCCCATATCAATGTCACCAGGTGATATGAGAACAAATTCTAAGTAGCAAAGCTATATAGGGGCCCAGATGGATACTTTAATTATGAAGTTAACATTGGGGAAACAGACCTTCTGGGCTGTTTTGGGAGGTGAAAGCAAAAAAGAAGGGACAACGAACACATAGAATACATGCCAATTATCTGACAAGTTTCAAGAGAATTGGCCTTGGGTTATTCTCTCAAGTGAGGTAACAAACACCTATTGTCAATTTAAAGGTATTTAGGGGATTTCCTTTCTCTCCTTTGGGATTGTAAATTGTGAATGGTTAACTCAGACTCCCTAGGGAAGGGGAAAATCAATTTCCAATACACAAAAAAACTAGCAAGAGAATAAAAATCTTACTTACTAGTACAGTGATATATAAGCATAGTCATGTATAAATGTTTGTTTGCATGTGTAACACCCTGTTATGATCACTATTTCATTTAAGCCCAGAGAGCGGTATGATCCCTAACGTCCACATAGTTCTCTCCCCTTCAGCTTTAGGTAGTTTATTTTAGATGAAAAATTATGAGTTCAATCATAATCTCGCTGAAGCTCCAGTTAGGGAAATTCCTAATATTTAGGCACAGGTTGTGTACTGCCTAACTTTCTATTTCTATTTATCTCTAGTTAATGCCTGACCTCTTTGGAATGAAGGCAGAATTCCATTTACTGGAAACATTTGGGTAACAAAGCACCAGCTTATAGCATAGTGTCTGTGGAGAGAATAGGTACCAGGAGAGATAGTTGGAGAAAGAACTTACTTTCTTTGGGCCTTTTCTCAGCCTGGATTTCCTGCTCTTAGATACTTGTAGACCTGATGATCTCACTCAATAGCTCCTTTGTCTAAGTCCATAACTAAGTCCAAGCTTTGCTCTCAGAGTTATACCTGCTCCTTGCTTACTCCAAAACACAAAGAGCAGGTAATTGACACTGGGGAGGTGGCAAGTCTGGAGAGGTGTCAGTATGGGGTCTGAGAACTCAGTCCACAAGCATTTATTCAGTGCTTATTATGTGCCAGACAATGGGCTACGTGCTGAAAATAAAAGCAGAAAGACAAACCCTATTCTTGAGGAGCTTATATTCTAGTGGGAGAAGACAACTTATAAAAGGAAACTTAAAAGGAAGGGGAGGGGGCAGCTTGTGTGAGAAAGTCTAGAAGGCCAGGAATGGAACCTGCAGAGGAACAAGGTTGACCTGAAGGCTCTGGGGGGGACCAACCACTCAGAGGAAGTATCCGCAGGGGTGAGATGTACTTCCAGGGTGAGAAGGCCAGGTGCAGAATGAATTGCCGGGGTAGGAAGGTTGCCATGGCATGGTAAAGAAAGTCCAGAGAATTGGGCGTGGAACCCAGGGAGAAAAGGGTATGATGAAGGTGATTTGCTATATTATCCAGTCTCTGAGACTTAGAGGAAAGTGGAAAGGAAAGAGTGGGAGTGGGGACCAAGGCTGCTGGGATGAGGAAGGAAGAAGGGTCCCTGGTAGACAGGACCAACTTTGAGATGAACTGGTGCTGTCTATGTACATCAGTCTTTCAAAGATCTGTAAATTCTTGGGAGGGGACACTCCCTCCAAAGTTGCAGCTTGTGACATCTCTCTGACTTAGTAGTTTGTCTCTAGAGAGTTGTTGTGGCCAAAAAATACATCACTTTGGAACAAATCTAGTGGTGAGCTTTCTCCCATTTAAGGAAATCATCTTGTCCTAGGTTGGTCCTCTGACTACAGACATATAGTTTGCTCCTTGGCCAGAAAATCTCTCTCTCTCTCTCTCTCTCCCTGTTTAATCTATCCATCTATCCATCCAACTATCCATCCGTCTGTCTGTCTGTCTCATTTCTTTGTCTGTCATCTATCTAATCTGTCCATCCATCTCTCCATCTATCTATCTATCTCTCTATTTGTCTATCTCTATCTGTCGGTCTATCTAATCTGTCCATGTATCCATCCATCTATCTATATCTAACCATCTTTCCATTTATTTTTATATTTATGTATTTATTCATTCATTCATTCATTCATTTGTTTGTTTCTGGCTTAAGTTGGTATTGATATCTTGTGTTTCCACACCATCTGCATTTCTGAATATATCTTTGGCATTGTCAAGTGGTTTAACATCAAAAACTGATATGATCTTATCTGTGGAGATGACAATAAAGAAGAGGCATTAATGTCTGCTTTGCTGCTGCACCCTAAGGACCATGGGACTTTTCCATCTCACTAGCAGCTGAAACCTTCCCAGTGGGTTGTCCTTGAGACCAGGGCTGGCTTACTTTCTATTTAAATTCACAGTGGGCAGTGATTTGCACTTCATAAATACTTAATAAATGTTTAATACATTGGCTATCCCTCTCTTCTTTTGTGTCAGACCGTATAACAAAGAATAAAAAAGAAGGGAAAAACTCCTTCAGCAAAATTAACCAGCATATCAAAAAAGTTCATAAATGGAGTGTTCCACACCTATGGTTCCTGACCTTTCTTTTCTTTTTTGGTCTTTCTTTGTATTTCCAGCACTTAGCACAGTGCCTAGCACATATTAAGTATTCAATAAATGCTTATTGGCTGCCTGACTGACCTCTACAAAGAAGTAGAGGGGGAAGGTTTATTTGTTTTTTTTGTTTTTTGGATTTTTTTAGGCAATTGGGGTTAAGTGACTTGCCCAGGGTCACACAGCTAGTAAGTGTTAAGTGTTTGGTCTGAGGCCAGATTTGAACTCAGGTCCTCCTGACTTCAGGGCCCATGCTCTATCCACTGGGCCACCTAGCTGCCCCACTTTTTTTTTTGTTTGTTTGTTTTTGTTTTGGAAGGTCTATTTGTATTTTAATTTAGTATGACTGTAAACAGACAATCTTTCCAGCCAAATCCAAAGAATGGTGGGCAGGTGGGTGGAGAATTTAAGTGGTGGGAGGTCCTTCTTGGCCACCAGAAGGGCACCCAAGGGCCCCAAGAGGCAAGAAATTGTCCATATGTAGGATTTTTCATAGGTTTAGGATCTGGACCTGCAATTTCATTGATATCAGAAACTTCCAGATAAGGAAACTCCTTCTTCTGATGCAAGTCAGGACCTTTTCAGAAACTTATGGTCTTAGAGTGTTGCCTGGCTAGATTTCTGAGAAATTAAATAACTTGCCTGTGGTCATATAGTTAGTGATAGACCCCAGAAAGGAAAAACCCTGGACTTTCCCACATGGCCAAATCTCTGACTGTCCCCTAAGGCTATAATCTCATCAACTGGCCTTTCATTGTGGCTACACTCCATCTCTCAATTCTCTGTTATCCTTAACCTCGCCTAGTCCTCCACTGTCTTACCTCTTTATGGACCCCTCCCATTTCCCACCCTTAATCCTAGCTAGGCTGCATTCTCCCATGGCCACGTGGTCCAGGTCCCAGGAGTTCTGTTCACCCCAGTTTACTGGCTATTCCCATCCAGATCCTCCTTAGACCCCTCCTGCAGTCACCCCAAACTACTTGGCCACTCCTAGATCCCTCCCACAGTCTTTCTGTATATAAGGTCCATCTTGTCTCCATTAAGGGGCTCAGATTCTTACAATCTAGCTAATAACTCACTAATGTTCAGAGTCCTTAAGAGTCTTCCCAATATGACGGATGTTTTGATAAACCTCATCTTTGGCTGAAAGAAGGCTTGGGTTGAATTCTTTTGGGCAGAACCCACATGTTATGATTTTGGGGTCCCAGCACCCCTAAACTTCATCAGTTAGTATGTGTCAGAGCTGAACCTCGAACCCAGGTCTTCCTGGCTTTGAGGCCAGATCTCTATCCATCACAACACCTTGGCACAGTTACATGTATGATCTCTGCATAACTCTGTCAGGTAGCTAGGACAGATAAGGAAATTGAGACTAAGGGGACCTGAGACCCTATTTTACAGGTGAGGAAACTGAGACCAAGGGGACCTAGATTACCCAATTAATAAGTCACTCAGCTGGGACTCCAATCCAGATATGGGCACTCCCAGTTCAGTGGTCCTTTTTACCACATCACCTTGTTTCCCATCTACTCAGTCTACCCATGAGGCCATTTTGGGGTAGGGCAGCTTCACCAGCTGTGGCCTGGTCTGGGTGTGTTCATTAAATTATTTCACTTGAGCCATGAGAGCTGAGCTCAAAACGACAGACAGCTGGTGTCCAGCTTGCTGGAGCAGCACCTCCAACGCCCTCTCTGTTTTGACATCTCAACCGTGGTCAGCAGCCTAGTGCAACAAGTCGGAGAGAATGAGGAGCGGAAAGAATGAAGGGATGCAGAAGGAGCAATATGGTTTGTATTACTTTGTTTATAAGGAACACCTTCCAGTGGCAAATAGCTGCACCCTCTGAAAAGTGTGATTTCAATTTTCCATTTGAGATCTCGAGTCTTCCAGGGCTGCCAATGCCGAGTGACTTTTCTGGAAGGGCGGAATTTGTGGCAGAGCCCTTGAGCAGCTCTGGAAAGTATTGTCTCTTGTATTGACAGAGTGAGCACAGGCACGTGGCCAACTTTCTAGGACCCAAATCATAGGCAGTTTGGTGACTTAAGCAGACCTGAGTAAGAAAGGAAGACTAGCAGGTGTCAGGCAAAGATTTCTCCCTCTCCAAGCAAACTGAGATCATTGGGACCCCCAATGTTTCTGGGCAGTAATCATTGCCGGGCTGTAGGGAGCTGGCCTGAGGGACACAGGGGTAGGGAACCTGTGGCTTCGAGACCACATGTGTGGCCTGCAAGGTCCTCTGGATCCTATTGACTGGATCCAAACTTTACAGACAAATTCTTTTATGAAGGGGGTTTGTTCTGTGAAGTTTGGATTCAGTCAAAGGGTCACACTTGAGGACCCAGAGGGCCACATGTGCCCTCGAGGCCGCAGGTTCCCTACCCCTGGACCAGGTCACTAGGTTTAAATACAGTACTATGTTACCATCCAAATTTCTAGGTGCACGGTATTTGGAACTGGCAGAGGCTTTAGGGTCCCTCTAGACTAACACCTTTGTTTTACAAAGGAGGAACCTGAGATATCACTGTCAACTGTTGTTAAAAGTACTTTTGGTTCATTCACATCAAACTAACTCTGGGGTCAGAAGACCTGGGTTCAAATCCTGATTCTGATGCTTACTGCCTGGTTGACCTTGGGTGAGTCCCTCAGTTTCCCTGGGTCTCAGTTATGACAAGATAGCTTCTGTGGTTGCCTCTGAGATTTATTATTCTACGTATAGCCCATAAAGGACTCTGGGGGCCCTTATCCCAACTCCTACTTTCACTAGCAAGTCGGGTCCCCAGAGGGCAGCTGCAGCTCCTTCTCAGGGTTCTAGGGTTCTAACCTTGAAGGGTTATGAGATTCTTCTAATGCAATCATCTTGTGTCCCCATTCTTGTGTGATCTCCTCAATATCAATCACCAGTTAGAACTTGTATCTCCCCTATATCGACATAGTGATCAGCAACCCACCATTATTTAGCCAACTAGCATCAATTAACTTTTACAAAAAAAAAAAGATATACACCAAATAAACTGATCCTGTTCTAGAAAGAAAGAAGGAAGAAGGAAAGAAAAAAGGGAAGAAAGAAGGAAGGAAAGAAAGAAAGAAAGAAAGAAAGAAAGAAAGAAAGAAAGAAAGAAAGAAAGAAAGAAAGAAAGAAGATATAATAAGAACCAAAATACAGAACATCCCCCTGAACCAGGTGGGGCATGCTCTTTCCTCTACCCTCTTTGTCCTTGGAGAGAGTGGGTTTGAACTTAAAGCAGATGGGCCCAGTCAGAGACTCTCTCCCACCCAGTGTCTTACAAGAGTTCATCATCCTCACTGGAACACAGCCAAGGAGTGAGATTAATGTGGCCAGTCAGTGCCTTTTCTATGCACAATTCTGGCTCAGCAACCAACCAAAAGATCCTTCCTTGGTAAAATAGACAGGAAACAATTTTAGAATATCTGCACATGCTCTGAAGGAGAGAATAGAACCTTCCATCATACATGTCCAGAAGAAGGTTCACTACCAAACAACTACATCAAAGATTTTCTCATGAGGCTGAGAATGCTAAGCATTCTTCTGACGACTGGGCTCTTGTTGGCCAGTTCCCCATTCCATAGGATACTATGATGCTATCACCAGTACATAAAGGTCATCGAGGACTCTGCCTCTGTACACACATGCTCATCTCTGTCTGACTTTTCCCTTTCAAAACTGGTCTTGGTATTGCTTTTAACCAATTCCCCCTAGGGAAAAAAAGAGGGCAAATATTTTTTTCATAGTTCAGATCACAAACCACTTTCCCCACAAGGTATTTCCTGATCTTGGCCTGTCCACCCTCCCCAATTACTAGCATTTTCTCCCTTATGAAATTACTTTATACATATTTGTATTTACTTGCTTGTGTGCATGTTATTACCCCACCCCCACAATCCCCAGTAGAAATAGAAATTCTTTGAAGGCAGATACTGTTTAATTTTGTTTTTGCATCCTTAGCACCTAACACACTTCCTTGTACTTGGGATGAGAGGAGAGGAAAGTATAACAGGGAACAAGGGACTATTGAGAGTGTCTCACAACACTTTGTGAGTAATTTGGTTGGCCTATGTGGAAAAGCTAAGTCATATCCTAAAAACATATAATATTTACTTAACTGAAAAAAATTACATTGATCTTGCTTAGTTTTTTTAAGTAGTCCCTCATTTGCCTATAAACCATTTTGTTATTATGAGATAACACATAGCAGGTGATAAGGTTTCCACATTCTTCCAGAATTTAATGGTAAAATGGACCCTTGCTGATAGAATGGGAATTGAACTGAGTTACTTTTCAGACCTCCTGTTGAATGACTTTCAACATTTAATTAGTTCATTTGGATATTCCAAAAGACATTTAAGTGCCTACTGTGTTTAAATCATTGTCCTGGGTCCTGGGGTACAAGAAAGAGGCAGCAGGATGGTATAATGGGAAGGATTTGGTATCAGAAGATCTGATCCCATGCTACTTGCTGTCTGGGTGACCCTGAATAAGTTTCTTTATCTCATTTTCCTCATTTGTAAAAGAATGGGATTTGATTCATTCATAGAATCATATGCTTAGAGCTGGAAGTGACCTCAAAACCTATTTAGTCAAACTCATTTTTCAGATGAGGAAAATAAGGCTCAGGAAGGTTAATGACCTTTTTTTTTTTCTTTCTTTCCTTTTTTTTGTTGCTAGGCAATGGGGTTAAGTGACTTGCCCAGGGTCACACAGCTAGAAAGTGTTATGTGTCTGAGGCCGGTTTTGAACTCAGGTCCTTCTGAATCCAGGGCCAGTACTCTATCCACTGCACCACCTAACTGCCCCCGGTTAATGACTTTTGAAATCCTTTCTAGCTTTAAATCTATTATCCTTAAAGTAAGCTTATAGTAGTCTCTGTGTGGCAAATAGGGAGGTTGACCAATACACATAAACATAGTTATAATGTAAAAGAACATACTTGAATAAGAAGTTATGGTATATAGTTAAAATAACTTTATCCTGACCTATTTGAATAAACTGTGGGGGGAGGGGGAATGAGAAATGGATAAAAGAATAGAAATAGACGCAGACTAGCACCATTTCACAAAGAAATTTAACTAATGTGAACAAATAGCCACAACGGAGCCAAAAGAATCTAAAAACCATCTTAGCCAAATATTTAATCTTGCCAGATACAAGATATGGCATCCAAGGACAACACTGGTTTGTAATTATATGCTTATTTATTTAAAAAAAAAAACTTTTCAAGGGAGGAAGATAGAGGATTATGAAGAGCATCACCTTATAAAACAGTGAGAAAGGATACCACCATCCAGAATGTTATAGAGCTTCCTAAATGAGATTCTTATTCACTCAAAGTAGTTCAGCTTAACCATCCACAGAGATCAAACTATACACATGAAAAATACCTATTGTCCAAACCATGATATGTAGTTGGACAGACAAATCATCAGTAACGTATCTTAAATAGGCATTGAAGTGGAACAATTAACAAAGTCCCAAATTGAAAAGAAGGAACAGAAATTTGAGAAAACGTGATCTTTTTAATGATCCCAAGTTTCTTCTGGAAAAAAAGGCCCATCTTTTTAACATCAGTATTCTTCCAGTTGTACTATATGGTTAAGAATCATTGAATACCACAGTTTCCAAATAATTTCAGTTGCAGGTCATCCAAAGGGTTAGGAAGAAACACATGGTAGGGGTAAAAGGACCACAACATATTTTCAACGAAGTACTACAGTGTTAAAGATGTCATTAAAAAGGCAGACACTTGAGGCAGCTAGGTGGCACAGTGGATAGAGCTCCAGCCTTGGAGTCAGGAGGACTTGAGTTCAAATCTGACCTGAGACACATGACACTTACTAGCTGTGTGACCTTGGTCAAGTCACTTAACCCTGATTTCCTCACCAAAAAAAAAGTCCAAAAAAAAAAAAAGGCAGAAACTCATAAAGGAGGGAGTCTAGTCATGCTGTGAGAGTGGGGAGTGACTGATGGTCATTCGGTGTGTTCCCACATAGCCCTACGAACATTAAAAGATCTAGAGGAAAGATTCTTGCCCATTAGAAGGACCCCTGAAAAGATAAGGATAAGAAAATGAGATATGGATGAGCTGGGATCTACACCATTGGAGGGAGTACCTATGTTGATGGAATCCCAGGTCCTCCAAAGTACCAGAGAAGTGCATAAAAGAAAAACAAAATGTTATCTTAGTGGCAGCTAGGTGGCACAGTGGATAAAACACTGGTCCTGGATTCATGGAGGACCTGAGCTCAAATCCGGCCTCAGACACATAACACTTACTAACTGTGTGACCCTGGGCAAATCACTTCACCCCCTTGCCCAACCCCCCCAAAAAGTTATCTTACAAGAAAGGAGGTATTCAGACTCCTGAGTTCTTTGTCAAATTCTTGTTATTTTCCTCTATTTAGTACTTAAGTTCTTCAATGAATAAAAAAGGAGCCATGGTTCACCTGGAACAATATGAAAAAAGAAAACAACCCAGCAACCCATTCTTTTCCCAATCTGTTATACACTGAAACATGAAAGGGATGTCTTGATGAATAATGAATAAGGTGATTTCTCTTTTTTTTTTTTTAAATTCCATTATGGATATGACTCACAATTCATGTGGTATTTTTAGTTTCTCATCCACAATGGACACCATATGGAAAGTGACTTGCATATTAGTTTATTGGTACTTGGAAGGAGGGGACTTTACAAAAAATAATTCATCACATTCAAGTTCTTTTCCTCCAACCTAACCTTTCCTCTCCCCTAACCCCAACAGACCTAAGATCCCCCACCCCTGGGGACCCTCCTTAGAAAGCCTTTATATTCTAGTTCTTTCTTGACTTCTATCCCCATCTTCATCAAAACTGATTCAACTGGTATCTCATTCCCTTATTAGAGCCAGCCTTTTTAACAGCAACAGCAGTAGCAGCAGCAGCAGCTAGCATTTATATTGTATCTATTATGTTCCTAGCGCTATGCTAAGCATTTTACAAATATTTCATTTGCTCTTCACAACAATCCTGGGAGATAGATGCTATCATTATCCCCATTTTTTACAGATGAGAAAACTGAAGCAGACAGATGTTAAGTGACTTGCCTAGGGTCACACAATTAGGAAGAATCTAAGGCTAGATTTGAACCCAGATCTTCCTGACTCCCGGCCTAGTTCTCTGTGCACTGAGGCACCACTTAGCTGCTGTTTAGAGCTAGAAGGAACCATGAAATCCAATCTTCTTCATTTCACACACCAAGAAACAAACCCAAAGAGGGGAAATGATTTGTCAAAGACCCAGTAGGCCAAGTTGTGTAAGAGGGAGGTGGGGCAGGAGGGAGATTTTTTTTTTCCAGATGTAAACAGGAAGTAAGTAAACTCTATTCAAATCCTGAGATTCTGTGATTTTGGAAGAACTGGGATTGGAAACCAAGTGTCTTGGTTCCAAGTCCAATGTTCTTTCCATGATACCAGTTACCTCTTTGTCTAGTATCATTCTCTTTCCTGTATATTGATTTTAGATCCACCACCCCTCCCCTTTCCCCACAGCAGTTAGATTATGAGCAACTTGGTAGTTAAGGACTGTGTCTCATATCCAGGGAACATAGTAGGCATTCAGTCAGTATTGTTAACTAATTTATCGTTTGTTCCCCTATTTACCTTGCAGTCCAGAAGAGTCCCTTTGAAGTATGACAGGAGACTGGCCAATAAACCCAGTCCTTAGAAGTATTTACAGTGAGCACATAGGCTTGAACAGTCAAATGTACAGTTCCCAATCTGCTTACCTACCATGTGAGAAGAGGAGTACTGGTTACTCAACTGGGACTGAGAATGTGTTCAAAGGGCTGAGTTTGAGGGAGAGAGGAATATGCTATGAGTCTCCAGATGAGAAGAGGACTTTGGGTCTTCCTATTCAATACCAATATATGGCCCATGAATTTGTTCTTTCCTTCTTTTAGGTGAAGGAATATTAGAGATGGCTATGACCTTGTGAGCTTCGAAAGGCTAGAACTGCTGATGCTAGAGGTCTAGAAGGTAGAATCTATGCATGGGTGAGGTGGCAAGAAAGGCCCTAAAATGGCTAACATTTATACTTTGTTGTTCAGTCTTTTAAATCATGTCCAACTCTTCATGACCCCATTTGGGGTCTTCTTGGCAAAGATGCTGGAGTTGTTTACACTTCCTTCTTCAGGTCATTTGACAAATGAGGAAACCGAGGCAAACAGGATTAAGTGACTTGCCCAGGGTCACACAGCTAATAAGTGTCTGAGGCCGGATTTGAACTCAAAAAGATGAGTTTTCCTGATTCCAAGCCCAGTACTCTATTCATTGCACCACCTAGCTGCCCAACATTCACATAGCACATACTATATCCCAGCACTGTGCTAAGCACTTTATAATTATCTCATTTAATTCTCACAACAACCCTGGCTTGTAGGTGTTATAACTTTCCCCATTTTACAAATGAGGAAACTGAGACAAACAGAAGTTAAATGACTTGCTCAGGGTCACATAGCTAAGAAGTATCTGAGGCTAGATTTGAACTCAGGTCTTCCTGACTCTAGGTCCAGTGCTCTATCCACTGCAACACCTTTCTATGTACACAGGCTAAACCACAGATTCACTCAAGCATCTACACTACATAATTGTTCACTTGTTATCTTCCTTACTAGATTGTGAACTCCCTAAGGGCAAGAGCTGTTTTTGCCCTTCTTTGTATCCCCAACACTTAGAACAGTACCTGGCATATAGTAGATGCTCGATAAATGCATGTCAACTTCAATATAGCAGATCATATCTTTATCCTCACACAGTTAACTGAAAGGTACCATTCCATACTGTTATTGTATGTTGGCTGTAAAAAAAAAAACATTTGTTTCAGTAGAGAAAATGGTGGCTTTAAAGGCTTACCTCAAAGAAGATCTATCCACAACATATGTTAGAATCTTGCACAATTCCTTGCAAAGTGAAATAAAGGAAATAATGTTTATTGGTGGTCTTATGGTAATTCATGTCAAGTAATGCATCAAACCAAGAGAGAAGCACTCACCAGGTATTTTCCACTGTCATGGAAGACATCCAGTGCAGATCCCAAAGGGAGAAAGATCTCCCTAGAGATGGTGAAGCCCTTCCAACAATCTTATTTTGTGAGTTTTATTGTGATGATTCCATTCCAGCCCAAAACGTTTCAAGACCAGTAATTAAATCTACAATTACTCAAAAGAAATCAGCCTAATTATCCACATAGAAGGGAGGAACTCCAAGTAGATGAACAAAGAATGATTATTGTTGAAAATGTGCTCTACTATGTAGTCTATCAGTATGGATCTTTAATAATAATAATAACAATAATAATAAATAGCTGGCATTTATACAGCACCTTAATGTTTGCAAAGTACTGTACCTGTGTTATCTCATTTGATCTTAGCCAGATACCATGGATGGATGAGGAAATGTGCCAAGAATTGAATAGGAAAAAGAAAGTAGTCTAGATTGCCTTTGAGCAACTACATTGTGCTTTTAATGACCCCAGCTTCTTACTGTAGCAAAGACTTATTTTTTAACATCATTATTTTCTGATGGTATTATATGTTTGCAAGTTAAAAAATACCAGTTTCTAAAGAATTAGTCTCAGGTCACCAAAAGGGTAATGGAGAGGCTGGTGGTAGGCATGAGTATACTCTTACATATTACCAATGAAGAATTACTTGGAAGACTTGGCATAAAGGTCATAATTTGAGATACTTATGACCTGCAAAGGGAGAGGGAAGGTCATTTAGCAAGAGTAAAGGCTAGCTGATGAACAGCCTGCATGCTGCATTGGTAACCATGTGATGTCAAGAGATTTTCACGAAGGCACCCATTATCACATTGGGCATGGACAAGAATCATGCTGGATGATGGGGACAAGTTGCTATCTTGCCCACTGAAGCATTAGAGGGAATACCCACATAAGTGAGATCACAGATCCATTGAATAATGAGATGGGTGGGATGGGATGGGTGGGAGCAAGGAAATGTATTTGTATATTTTTTAATTACATTGTAACTAAGTATTTGACAAAAACTCCTGCTATTCCTTATGTTAGGTAGGGAAATATGAGACTAGATGGTAAAACTAGGTAGATTTGGGTGGTTGGATGGCCAGATCAAAAGACAAGTCAATGGTTTAATGTCACCTTGGAAGGAGGTTTCTAACAGTGTGCCCCTGAGATTTGCAGTAGGTGCTGTGCTACTTAACATTTTTGTCAATGATTTTGATACAGACACATATGGTAGGTGAAGTTGGCAGATGACACAAAGCTGAGAGAGAGAGAGAGAGAGAGAGAGAGCTAACACACTAGATGTTTCAAAACAGCCTCAACAGTCTATAATATTGGATCAAATCCAATAGGATAAAATTTAATAGGGATAAATCTAAAGTGTTACAATTGGATTCAAGTGTAACTTCATTAGAACAAGATGGGAAAGACATGGCTGACATTGGTCTGACTGAAAAATATCTGGGTGTTTTAATGAATTTCAATTTCAATATATGTCAATAGTATGATATGTCACTAAAAAGAGGACACACTTTTAGGCTGTATTAAGAAAGGCATAAAGTCCAGGACCAGGGAGGTAATAACCCCATTTCCCTCTGCCTTGCTTAGACCACATCCTGAGTCTTTTCATTCTCTTTTTTGGAAAGACATTGATAAGGTGGGAAGCTTGCAGAGGATGGTGACCAGGAGGTATAGGGTCTTGATATCATACCATGTGAGGACAGGTTGAAGGATCTAAGGATATTTAACCTGAAGAAGGTAAAACCTACGGGAAACATTATAGGTGTCCTCAAGTTTTTGAAGGTCATCATTTCAGGAGATACCCAGGCCATCCAGGCTTGCTTCTCTCTCAGTTCCACTCCTGACTCTTTAAGCTTTTCCACATCTTTCCTAAAAGGTCTCCCAGTCCTTTCCAGCTCCCTTTTTATGTGTTGTCTTCTCCTATTAGAATATAAGCTCCTTGAGGGTAGAAACTACCTTGTTAGTCTGTGTTTGTGTTGCCAGAACTTAGCATGACACACAGTGAGCACTTAATAATATTCTATCTACCCATCAAATGAGATCACACTTGTAAAGCACTTAGCACAGTATCTAGTTCATACAAAGTACTTAATAAATGTTTATTCCTTTCCCTTCTCCCCTCCTCCTCATTCTTCCTCTTTTTCCTTCTTCCCTTCCCTTTCCTTCCCCCTTTGTTCTTCTTCTTCTTTTCTTCTTCTTTAACATCATCATCATCACCTTCTTTCTTTCTTTCTTTTTCTTCTTATCATCATCATCTTCTTCTCCTTCTCCTTCTTCTTCTATCTCCTCTTCTCTTCTCCTCCTCTCCTTTCCTTATCTCTCCTCTTCTCTTCTCTTCTCTTCTCTTCTCTTCTCTTCTCTCTCCCTCCTCCTGTTTAGCTCCAACACCAGAACAAGGAACAATAGTGGAAGTTGCCAATAGGAAATTTAGGTTTGACATACAGTTTCTTAATAATCAGAGTTATCCAAATGTGAAATGAGCTACCCTGGGAGATAGATCCCCCTAAATGGAGAATCCTTTGTTGGGTACACTGGATAGGCTTGATCATATATGGGTTGGATAAGTGACCTCTAAAGTGCATCCTTTCCAATTCTAAGATTCTGTGATTTCGTGAATTATTAGCAGAGGTAATAAGGATGTGAATTTTGAAAGCTACCATGCATGATTCAGACAACAATCAGAATTATCTGTTACAAATATGAAACAGATGTTTGCTGGCCATATCCAAATAAGCTCTTTAGTTCAGGCCGCAGTAAGGGGAATTTGAGGAGTAAACTACTTTGTTACCAGCAAGTTGGAGAAGGAGAAACTTATTTCACCCGACTTACATCAGCTGCTGAATTTTCCTAGAAATAGTTGACTTACAGTTCAGTTGAATAACTTAGAGAACAGCACTGTTTATTCAGCTTTCAGGAAATAATGTGACCTTTCCTGATGCAATCACTGACCCTGCAGGTGGTTGACCGTTATGCCAATGGCTAGGGCTCCAAAAATGACCTATTCACCTTTTCCCGGGTTTGCTCCACTTCAATTCCTTCAGATTCTTGATGTCAAGCCTTTGATGCTCTTACCCTTCATTTCACCTCTATGGGCCCTGTGTTCTTCAGCTTTGAAAAGGGAAGATTGGATTAGATTGTTACTCTCCTACTTGACAAACTCTAACAGCTCCCTACTCACTCTATATAAAATATAAATTGCTCAATTTGGCTTTTTAAATCCTTCACAACCTAGTTCCAACCTACCTTTGGAGACTTAGTGTTCATTATTTCTCGTTCTATGGTCCAACCAAACTCACCTTGTTGCCTTTCCTCATACAGTACTGCCTTCATCTCTCACCTCCTTGCCTTTGCACTTCCCGTCTTTCATGACTAGAAAGCACACCCTCCTCTTCTCCACCTCTTGGAATTTCAGGTTGCCTTCAAAACTCAAGCACCCCCTTCTCCATGAAGTCTCTCCTGATCCCGCACAACTCTTAGTAATTCCCCCACAAAGTTACCTTGCATTTAATTGGTTTATATTTCATACTTACTTACATGTCTATTGTTGGCTCTTTCAATAAAATGCAAGTTTGTTGAGGTAATAGAGATAGATATGCATTTATGAAGCACTTGCTGTGTACAAGATGCAGTTATAAGTGCTGGGGGTACAAATGAAGACAAACAAGGCAGTCCCTCCTTTCAAGGAGCTTAAACTCTACTAGGGGACAACAACTCTTAAGGTAGTTCTGGCTGAAAATATCCATTTCTTGCTTCACAACCTTGGAACCACAAGAGATTAGGCCAAAGTTGGTCTTTCAAAGCCCAGGGTGGTTCAGGGGCCACAAGCCAATACTCTCTGGAAAAGGAGTAAAGATGCTGGCCTGAATGGAGACCACATGTTCTAGGTGTCCAGGAACAGTAAGGAAATATTTCATTTTTTTCCTTTGTATACCCAGAACCTAGCACAGTGCCTAACACATAGTAAATGCTTCATTCATTCATTCAATAAACACTTATGTGCCAGGCACTGTGCTAAGTGCTGAGGATACAAAAAGAGGCAAAAGACAGTCTTTACCCTCAAGGAGTTTACATTCTAATGGGGGAGACAACATGCAAACAAATATATACAAAGCAAGCCACATACAGGATGGGATAAATGGGAAATAATTGAAAGAGAGAAAGCACTAGAATTAAGAGGTGCTGGAGAAGGCTTTCTATGGAAGGTGGATTTTAGTTGGGACTTAAAGGAAGTCAAGGAGGTCAGTTGTTGGAGCCCTCTTAATTCTAATACTTCCCTTTGTTAATTACTTTCTGTTTATCTTATACATACAATTAGTCCTTAACTTTGGCAGGGGTATTGTTCCTAGAAAATAGCACAAAAGTAAAAAAAAAAAAAGATGTGAATGTTGATATATTGAACCCCACGACCACCAAAAATTGTCATCTTTTGCTAGAGATTGTTGAAAATACACTTTTCTGCATAAAATTATTTCTAATAAAACATTAATTCTGATAATATGTGCTTTTCCTAACACACTCACCATAAAATAACCTATAAATGCAGTACACAAAATAAAATTGGTAACATGCAAAACATGTTTCTTACTAGTAATTCCCTAGAATTCTATGACCGTTTGTGCTAACATCTCAATTTAAAACAAAACAAAACATTGGTTTCAGGCAATACTATACTGCTATAAACCTCTCTACCTTGGCCATCCTCTGAAAACCAAGGGAAAGGTTGCTAGGACTTTAGTCACTACTATTAGAAGTTGTTGAGACTGGCAAGATCTTGACATCACCTCCGACAGTCCAAATGCACATGGAACTCTTTACAATGTTAGGGTGAGTGAAGTGAAAGGTAGAGAGCTGGGGTAGAGAGCAGTGAAGCACTTAGTAGTATTCCAGCCACTCCACAAACTTGCACATATCATGCCTTTTATTTTTTTTTCTCTACTGTGCATAGCCAAATATGTTCAGTTGCCAACATGAGAGTGAAAATGAGGGCAAAAATTAAATGCCTGAATATTAAAGATTTATTGTAGCTTCCTTGTTTATATTCATTTGCTTGTTGCCTCCCTCATTATATTGTGAGTTCCTTGAGGGCAGGAACTGTCTTTTGCCTCTTTTTGTATCCCCAGCTCTTAGCACAGTGCCTGGCATGTAGTAGGTGCTTAATAAATGTTGTCTTACTGACTGACACTTCTACTGTCATGGTTGAAGCTTGAGAAGACAGAAAAAAGATGCTAAGGAGTTCTTTTTTGATGAAAACTGTCTTAATGAAGAGAATTCTTGAGAAGAGATTTTTCTTGGTATCTTCAGTGAATTGAATGGTGTTTCCATAAGTAAAGAGAAGTCACCTGCAAGTATAATGATGGTTTGAGGTAACTCAGGTGGCTCTTTTTCTCTCAGCTACAATATTGTAAATACTTGTCTATGCCTTTGTTTTATTATTGAGGCCATAGTTAACAAATTATATCCTCAGTAATTTTAGTATTGATTTAATCTTAGAAAATTAAGGCATTTAATATATAGAGAGATGTACATAACTGCTTTAGGGGGAATCTCCCATTTATTTTTTCCCATTTATTAAATAATATTTGATGAACTAGATAAGGGCTCAGAGCTTAGTTGATTAATTGAATCGGATGCAATTTAAACAAATTAATTGAATTAGTTGAAATTTTATTAATTAATGAGGGAATATCTAAACATATCCCCTGGATTATCCTAGAGCTCTGGATAGTGAGGTTAAACATTGGAATTAGTCAAGTAACAGACTGAAGGGTGACTTGCATATACCCATGGCATACTTTGATCGGCTTTCTACACATAGGGCTTATGCCTCAGATTTTGCGATACTTTTTTTTTTCTCATAGAATTATTTATGCAAAGTGCCTCATAGTGCTGCAGACAATTATTGTCGGGAACTTGTCTGGTTTACTGTTTCATTTAATACATATTAATTGCATATAACTGTTATTTCATGGCTTATTATTGCATAGGCTAACTGTTTAATGATCAGTTTTCAGCATTACTACTTTACTAAATATGGATTTCACGTTAGCACTCAATGAAAAATGGAAACTATCACATGTATTAACTATTGTAGTGTTTTTGAACAGGAAACTAATGATGGTGATTCCAGGTCCAGAGCTTCAGTCACAGTATCCCAAAGCTGCCTTCTAATTTCTGTAATTGAGAAACAAGCTGCCTGATGCAGCTGAAATTTGCTTTCAAAAATAGAAGCAAGGTGACTAAATCTTGCTGAAAAACTTTAATGCTTGGAGAGTATTGGAGAGATTAAGCAGAGATTTAGTAACTAGATAGGAAGGTTTAAATGTAATGTGTATCCACTGAAAAAGAAATTGGAAAGAAAGGCAAAGTCAAGGTCTACTTTTATGAGAAATGAAACAAGTTATCAGCTTGATACAAAAGAATTGTGAAAAGCTTAACCAAAAGAAATTGCTACAATGAGGGAGCTGCTTCAGAATATGGAAGCCCAAAAGGCTTCCCAGTCAGCACCAAGAATGGCAGAGGTGGCTATTAGCTTAGAGTAAAGTAGTTAAGACAGAAGGATTCGATACCTTTGTCTAGAATTAAGGACCCCAATTCAGATAAGGAGAAGGGGGGAGCTGAAACCAGAGGCAACACCCATCTTGTCTAGAACCCCACCTACAGAGCTCCCTAGGACTCAACAACAATGCTCAAGACCAGGGTTTTAAACTTTTTTGGGGTCATGGTCCCCTTTGGCAGTCTGGTGAAATCCACAGTCCTCTTGTCAGAAGCATATTCTTGTATGCATAAAATAAAAGGCAGAAAATTACAAAGGAAACCAACTAAATTGAAATGCAATTGTCAAAAAATTGGGGAGAAGATGTTCACAAGCACTGGCCCTAGAGTCAGGAGGATATGAGTTCAAATCCATCCTCAGACACTTGACATTTACTAGCTGTGTGACCCTGGGCAAGTCACTTAACCCCTGATTGCCTCCTCAAAAACAAAAACAAAAGCAGACAAACAAAAAAGACACTCAAGTCCAAAGTTAAGAACCCCAGCCATAGAAGTTAAAAATGTTGGAAGTGAGGGATGAATTCTTTGGCTACAGCAATTCACAAAGACAAGTTCCCAAATTTACTCACTGTAGAGAAGTTGAGATGATCATTCATGGAGGATCTGGCTCAGGGCTTGTACTATTCAACACCCTTTTATTAGTACCTTAGATGAGGCAGAGATATCAGACTTCTCAGATTTGCAGATGACATAAAGTTGGGAAGGAGAATTAACAATCAAGATTCAGATTTCAACACATTAGAACAATGAGACAACCTTACTAAGATGAAATTTATTAGGAACAAATGTAAAATTCTCCACTTGGTGCTGTGGCACACCTTGGACCTGGAGTCAGGAAGACCTGAGTCTACATTATTACCAGGCTGACCCAAAAAACAAATGCAGTTTTGGACTGGATGGAGAGAGGCATGTCATCCACAGCAAGGGATGTGACTGCCCCACACGGTCCTCTGGCCAGCCCAGATCACATCTGTAGTTTCATATAATATCCTGGGCACCTCATTTTAGGCAGGACATTTACAAACCAGAGAGCCCCCAGAGAGGGGAAACTAGGCTAATGAGAGGTCTAGCTTAGCATACTGCCTGCCACATAGTAGATGCTTTGGTTGTTCAGTAGTTTTGCAGTCATGTCCAACTCTTTGTGACCCCATTTGGGGTTTTCTTGGCAGATACTTGAGTTGTTTGCCATCTCGTTCTCCAGGAAACGGAGGCAAGTAGGGTTAAATGACTTGCCCAGGATCACACAGCTAATAAGAGTCTGAGGCCAGATTTGAACTCAGGAAGACTCATCTTCCTGATTCCAAGCCCAGTGCTCTATCCACTGTGCCACCTAGCTGCCATACTAGCTGCTTATTAAATATTTATTGGTTTATTGAGATGAGGTCATACACATATCAATTGAAGGAACTGGGTTTTTGTTTTTAATCCTAGGGAAAAGGCTATTTAGGGGTAAAATGGGGGCTGTCTTCAAGTATTTGAGAGGCTGTCAAATAGTAGAGGGATTAGGTTGGTTCTGCCTGGCCCCAGAGGACAAAGCCAAGAGCAGGAGGCAGCAGTTGCCAAGAATCTGATCTTTGTTGATTAACTGTCTAACTGACAAAATGGAATGGTCTGCCTTGGAAGTTAGTGTGATCGCCTTCACTGGGGGTCTTCACACAGAGGCTGGAAGACCATTTGTTGGGGATTTTGAAGAGGGAATTTCTACTTAAGTCCAGGTTGAATTGAATAACTTCTGAGGTTTCCTTGTACTTTGAGATTCTGATTCTCTTGGAATCATTGGGGGAGGAGGGCAATCACAACACCATACACTGATTCCTCCCTGGTTTGGCTCTAGGAGAAACCCCAAACTGCTGAGTTTTTAAAAATACCCCCTCAAAGCACCAGAATTTTCCACCTTTGAAGATATTCAAAAGTATGTGTCATAAAGTGAAGGCCCTGAGCTGGCTCCTTGTCATCACCTACTACATGGTCCCATCCTCTACAATTACCTTCCATCTCCTCTGAACATATCTTGTATGCATCTGGTTATTAATATATTGTCTCCCTATTTTGAATGTGAGCACCTTGGAGGTGGTGATCAGGTTTTTGCCTTTCTTTGCCTTCCTCAGTGCTTAGCACACACAGTATCTGGAACACAGTAAGTACATGGTAAGTATAGTTGTCCAAACTGAGAACCAGAATACATAGTCTGGCAAGAGATATTCTTTTTTGTAAAGCTTTGGTAAAGCTAAACTTTCTTTTCTTGAAATGGGGACATGTGGTCACCATATCTCTTACATCGTGAAAAGAATTTTGGATTTGGCATCACAGGATCTGGGTTTTAATCCCAGTTCTGTTATTTATGCCCTGTTGGACATTAACATCTGTGGGTCTCAACGTCCCCCTTGGTAAAATGAAGAGGCTGGATTAGATGATCCCTAAGGCCTCCTTTGGCTGTGCCAGATGGTGAGGATGTTGGAGGCTATTTGGAAAATAAGAAACAGCTGTATGCCAGTGGCTCCAGGATACACAGCTGCCTGTGATCCCTGGGGCACATTTAAGGCCATTGGGCAGTAACCTAGGGACTGCTATTTGGTTATGGAGTGGAGAGAGGTGCAGGGGAGGAAGGAAGGAAAGGTAGGAAGGAACTTGGGCTGGGGGTTAATATTTCATCTGAGAGTTCTTTCAGTTTGGTTGAGGAAGCTTGGGGAGAGGTTTAATTATGGGAGCCTGGAAAGAGTGCATAGGGAGTGTTCAGAGTAAGAGGATTCCATGTTTAAAAGAGAGGGAGAGAGTCTAAGAGAGCATGCCTGAGTCATGAGCATCTTCCCTCCTCCCTACCCTAGTATATTTAGCAACATAAAGAGGTCACTGATGAGAAGCTGTTAATCAGATTTGGGACTCACAACTCTAAACATACTTCCTAGGATCACTTATTTAGTATTAGCAGTAAGAGGTTATCTCTATTTTGGAAAGTCAAATAGGATGGTAGTCCTAATAAAGTCTGAGCTGTTGCATCAAATAATTGCAAATGTAGACAGGACCTAAGTACTCTGAGTAGTGAGTCCCTTTCCACAAGGTCAGCTAAGATTTCCCTGGTCCCTATGTCTCCTAGCCTTTCCTTTCAGAGACTCAGGCTAGATTTCTATCTAGGGATATGAATCACTCAAAATTTTCTTATGGCTCAGCCCCTATCTAAATGAAACTCTAGTCACTGTCCCAATTTTTTGTGACTTGAAATGATTAGTCATTTACTTTTTTGGTTGTTTGTTTTTTTTGAGGGGTGAGGGGGAGCAATCAGGTTAAGTGACTTGCCCAGGGTCACACAGCTAGTTAGTGTCAAGAGTCTGAGGCCAAATTTGAACTCGGGTCCTTCTGACTCCAGGACCAGTGCTCCATCCACTGTACCACCTCGCTGCCCCTAATTAATCATTTACTTGGAGCTTAAATGATTCTTTACTATACCAAAAAACAAAATCAACAATGTTGGTTTTAAAATTCCCAAGGATGATGAGTTTTGAAATCTTAGTTCCTACCATCCAATCTCCTGGACCTGCTATTTCTTGGGAATTCTCAAAGACTGTATTGGTAGCAGACTGCTTCTTGAGCTTTGTGGTCTTAAATGTAAGAATGAACTCTGTTTCGTGACACAATATTCATTTAGCTGGAGCTTTAGTGATGGACACTAAATCCATCATAGGCTCCTCTAGCTGTAAGGTAGAAAGGTCACAGACTGGTCATCAGAAGTCCCTCAGTCATACCATCTTAGTGTCTTCTCTTGCAGGGCTCCAATGTGTTTCTCATGCATCCTCCTCTGGGAGCCATCTTCAGTCATCCTGATCTATATCTTGCCAGTGGACCCAGAGAGCTCTGGAGGAGAGAGTGAGGCTGGTGACTTTGCACAGCCCTTCCTCACTTAAATCCAATTCACTTGCAAGTCATGGCGTCACCTTCCTGATGTCATGGTCCTCTTTCAGAATGAAGGACAAGCAATGACAACATGCATTCTCCTATGATGCCTTCCAATATCTTCTCCATGAAGCACCATGGCTCTCTTTTCAAATGCTCCCCGTTGCTTGTTATTAAATAACTTTATGCAACTGCCTTAACATTAAATATCCCAAACAATTCAATTCTATACTTTTCACTTTTCTCTGTAGAAATGGCAAGAAAATGCAGAAGGAAAAAAAAAACCCCTGGCCAAGGGAGGTTATTTATTTCAACTAGACGTTTTTTGAGACTCTTTAGTCATGCATGACTATGAATGACAGTTTCCTGACATCAATATTCTGTGATGAATTTGTACTATGTCATCTCTCAGATCTTGTCAAGTTCTAAATCCTGTATTTACTCCCCAAGGGCATATGTCCTGAAGAGCTCATCTCACATTGACATCATTCACTCCTCCCCAATCCACCATATGCGTCCCTTTCCCATTTCTTCCTCTAGTGTCTGAGGAGGACATAGCCCTTAACCTCTCTAAGGCCAATCTTTCTACATGTGCCCTTGATCCCATCTCCCTCATCTTTTCTGGCAGACTGTCTGCTCTATCAGACCCCTCTCTGGTCCTTCATCTTTCTACTAGTTCCATGTACTGGTTTCTTCTTTCTACTTTCTATTGATTCTTTCTTTGCTCTCTACAGACACACCAAAATCTCCCTGTTTATAAAAAACTCTCACTAGTTCACATCATTCCTGAGCTCTGCTAGTTATCCTACCATATCTTTATTCCCTCTCTCAGCCAAACTCTTAGAAGTTGTCTATATTCAGCATTACCACTTCCTCTTGCTTCACCCTCTCCCAGACCTTCTGCAACCTGGTTTCTGATGTGATCGTTAAACTAAAATGCCTCTCCAGGGTTTCCATTGATCTCTTAATTGCTGAGTCCAATAGCCTTTTCTCAGTCCTCATCCTTCTTGATGCCTCTGCAGTGTTGAATCTGTTGACCAGTGCTGTTTCCTGCCTCAGTTTCCGTGACACTGCTATCTCTTAGTTCTTTTCCTACTTCATCTAATCTCTCCTTGCCTGGATCAGCATCTGGGATGATGTGAAATATGGGTGTTCCTGTAGGTGGTGGGATTTTACTTAGGACTTACTTATAAGAAGCCAAGGAGGTCAGTAGTTGGAGCAGAGAAGAAAGAATGTTCTAGGCATGGAGGCCAGCCAAACACAATACCCAGAGCCAAGAGATGGAATGTCTTGTTTATGGAACAGCCAAGAAGCAGTGCCATTGGATCAAAGAGTACTTGGTGGGGATTCATGTATAAAAAGCCTGGAAAAGTGGGAGGGAACTAGTTAATAAGGGGCTTTGAATGCCAAATAGAGCATTTTGTATTTGCTCCTGGAGGCATTAGGAAACCACTGGAGTTTTGGGGTTTTGTTGTTGTTCATAAACACTTATTTTATTGAAAAGTGTTTATTTCACAATAAAATCATATGGTTTTGGACAATGAATGTGGTACTCAAACAGAAAGACCAAGTGAGAAGTGGCATTTCCTGGGCTCCCAAGCCAGACTTTGTTCCTCCTGGGCTGGATGGGAACAGCCTTGGCAAGACACTGGTCCAAATGATATTAGAGGAGCAGGGAGGCAGCCAGCGGTAAAAGGAGATACTCCAGGCTGAGGCCCTTGGTGAGATTCTGCAAAGCCACGTTGAAGCTGGGAGAATCCTGATAACCCAGACTCTACTAGGGAAGACTGGTGACCAGCAGGGACTCTTGATAGTAACATAGATTTTTCCCACACTCAGAAACAGCCCTAGGCCCTGCACTACTACAAAAACACCAATTCCTTGTGTATGTACTCAATAAACTATACACAAATACACACATACAGAATATAAATATATATATATATATTTAGAGAACATATGTATGTGTGTATATATATATGTATGTATGTGTATATATATATCTCTTCTCTATTGGCCTGCAAACTCCCTAAGGAATTTCATTTTTGTCTATTTCCAATGCTTTTTGAATGATTAATTGATTGAATTGGTTGTCGGTTCTCATCCTTAGTGAAGATGCCCTCTCAGCTCTTTTTAGAAAGCTTGCCCTTAATTCTTTTCCTAATAGTCAGGGCTCCATGTTGGCCCTGTTCTAAGGAGGGGCTCCCTAGCTCTAGTATTTAGGAGTTACTAATAATCTCATTTTCCCAATCTATAGCCTTCGTCATTTTATAGATTAGAATTATGTTCTCCTTCAAACTTTTTTTATTCCAAACTAAATAGACCTCATCTTTTCAGCCTGTCTTAAAAGCCAGTTTTATTGCCCCCCCCCACCCCATCTAATTTGATTATATAAGACTTCTCACTTCCCTTGACCTCCCCCTGCTACAAAGAAATAAGACCTACTCCTGTCATTTTAGCTTGGGGTAAGATATGGATTTGTATGAAGGATGGAGTTATCTGTCTTGCTTCCAATTCCTAAAGACACCTGGCCTTTTTTGCTCAACAATAAATTGAAACCATGTTTTTCAGAAACCGCCAACAGTGTTTCTAAGTTCTGCTGGTCTTGGAGTGAGAAGACATCATTACAAATCCCAGCTCTGCTACCCACTGCTTATGTAACATTGGGTAAATTATTTGACTTCTCTGGCCCTTAATTTCCTCCTCTGTAAAATGAATAGGGTTGGACTAGATCAGAGGTTTCAAACACCTTGCCCAAACTAGATTAAAATTGGGAAATATTTAATAAAATAAATAAAAACACAACAGAACATGTTGTTCAGTCATCTCAGGTTTTCATGACCCCATTTGGGCAAAGATACTGGAGTGGTTTGTCATTTCCTTCTCCAGCTCATTTTACAGATGAGGAAATTAAGGCAAACAGAGTTAAGTGACTTGCCCAGGGTCACATTGCTAGTAAGTATCTCAGGCTGGATTCGAACTCAGGTCTTCCCAACTCCAGGAAGTACTCTATCCACTGTGCCACCTAGCTGCCCACAATAGAATATAGATGATGTTAATATGTGATTTTCTAAGTCAATATGCAGCCAGTAAGCATCCTCATGTACAGCTTACTGGCCCAGTTTCTGTTTGAGTTTGACACTGCTTCCTGACATGAGCTGTGAGAGTTCTCTCAGCTCTTAATCTAAGATCCTATAATCTCTTTCCTGGTCATGCTGGAAAGTTCAGAGTCCATCATTTTGCAAGTGTAGTTTATGCTACTTTTCCCTAAAAGTGTTACTTTACATGGAAATACCTTTGCCACTTTTCTTCATGCTTATGAAACATTATGGGGCTTTTGTCTAGTTAGCATTATTCACAAACTTGGAGGATTTTTAATTATTATTTTTCTGAACTCCCTTTTCCAGAGCTTTATAAAAATTCAGAAGGATTCCTGGGTGACCCCACTATTTATATTTCTCCATCCAGAGAATTGTCCATTTATCTCTCTCTTTTTTTTTCCTCTATGCCAGATCCTTATCTTTAACAAACCAGTCTCCCATAATTTCTCCAAAAAATTCTTAATACTATTAATTCCCACAGTGGGAAATTTTGCCAAAGTCTCCATAAATATCTAAACAAAGTGTTCAGCTGTGTTGATTGGACTTTTGGAAATAGCCACGAAGCATATGGAGCCAAGTCTGGTGAATAAAGTGATCAAGAGAAGAGTTTGTTCAAAGACAAGGTACAAGGTCATAGAGACTAATTTCTTTGTTTTTTGCACTAGGAGGGCCTCAACAAATACTTCTTGAAAAGCTGAACTTTCCACTACAATCCCCCTCCAGCGCCTCCTTATGGTGTGGAAGGTGATTTTGAGTTCCTAAAGACTATATTGGGAAAGCAAAAGGTCTGGCAGATTTTATCAATTTACTGCATCTTGACAAGCTTTAAATTAAAAAAAAATTAACATGGCATATTCTTCTATTCCTCTCATTAGAAAAGGAAAAAGAAAAATTTTGTAAGGAATCAGGCAAAACAAATTCTCACGTTGGCCAAGTGAAAACATATGGATCATTCTGCTCCCTGAATCCATCCCTTCTCTTAAGAGGTGAGTAGCGTGTTTTAGCTTGGGTACTCTGGAATCCTGATTCATTACCGCATTGATCAAAGTTCTTAAGTCTTTAAAAATGTTTTTCTTCATGTTGTGACAATATAAATTACAATATAAATAATAAATTACAGTATAAATTATGCAATTATAAATAAATCCTGGTTCTATCCAATTTACCATGCAGCAGTTATATTAGTCTTCTTTTTTTCTCTGAAACAATCCTTTTCATCATTTCTTACAACACAATAGTATTCTATTAAATTCAAATCCTATAATTTGTTCAGCCATTCTCAGATCGATGAGCACCCCTTACTTTCCTGTTCTTTGGCATTACAGAAAGAGCTGCTACAAATATTTTTGTACATATGAGTCCTTTTCCTCATTCACTGAACTCTTTAGGGGGTAATAGGCCTATATTGGTATCACCGGGTTCAAGGACATGTGTGATTCTGTGACTACTGGGGTCACATTACCAAATTGTCTTCCAGAATGGCTGGACCAATTTACAATTCCACCAACAGTGCAGTAGTGTGCCCATTATCCCCAAACTTCTGCCAACAAGCACTTATTAAACACCAGTTATGGTTCAGGCATTGTATTAGTCACTAGAAATAGAAATATAAAAACAAAACATCCCTGACTTTAAGATGCTTACATGTATTTTACTGTGACTGGAATGACTTTGTCTATTTAGCCACCAGAACGTGTGTCTGCTATCCTGGGATGAGCTGAGCTAAGTTCAAAGAGGTTCACTCAACATGGGATGGATTTTTATGGAGGGTGAGGGACTGTAAACTCATGACAGAAGAAGCATGACAAAATGAATAGAGAGTTACCTTAGAATTAGGAAGACCAGGGGCAGCTAGGTGGCACAGTGGAGAGAGTACGGACCCTGGAGTCAGGAGGACCTGAGTTCAAAACTGGCTTCAGACACATAACACTTACTAGCTGTGTGACTCTGGGCAAGTCACTTAAACCCAAGTGCCCCACCCCCCAAAAAAAGAAGACGACCTGAGTTCGAGTCTGGCCTTTGACACACACTAGATTCGTGGCCCTGGGCAAGTCACTCTACCCTTAAATGCACCCAGGCAACTCTCTTAAGAGAGTAACTTACAGAAGGGTCACTTGTCTGCATTTGTGGAGAGATTTCTCACACTGGGAGTCCTTCACATGGATTAAATCACAAGACTTTCCAAAGAGCTGAGGCAGGATTTGAACCCTCAACTCCTCAATCCTAGGAGCACTTCAGTATCCACTCTACCCCCATTGCTTTTATGGACACAGAAAATCAGTTCCTCCATAAAGCCTTCCTTGAATCACTCCCATCCACAATGGCCTTCCATTCTCTGAATTCTCCTAGCTTAGTGTCAACCACATGCCTTTTCACATGAACATACACAGTGTGACTATGAAGTTAAGTAATTTTAAAAATTTTATTTTTATTTTTTTAACTTTTTTTCCCCAAATTTTGTTCCAAATTCTCTCCCTCCTTCCCTCCCCTCCCCTACCCATTGAGAAGGCAAACAATATGATCTTCATTATACATGTGAAGTCATGCAAAACATATTTCCGTATTAGCCAGGTTGGGGGGAAAAACCCAAGAAAAAACAGGAAACATCAAGAAATCTTTAAAAAGTATGCTTCAACCTGCAGTCAGAGTTCAGTTTTCTCTCTGGAGGTGGATAGCATTTTATATCATGGGTCCTTTAGAACTGTCTTAGATCATTGCCTTGATCAGAGTAGCCAAGTCTTTCACAGTTGATCATTGTTATAATGGTGCTGTTACTGTGTCCATTGTTCTCCTGGTTCTGGTCACTTCAATTTGCATCAGACAATTTTTTTTTTAAATTAAGGAATTTAAACATCAATATGTGTGTGGCCACCTTGGGGGGAGGGGCTACACACCGAATCCAAGGATGTCTCCAGTGTTGAAGACATCCCTGAAATTCTCTGACAATTATCCTCAGAATCAGGGCTACAAGGCAGAGGAGGAAAATCAATAGACTTTTTCCTATTCTTGTCCTATATTGCCCGGTGCTTCAACATTTCAAGGATCCACATTTTCATTAATAGATTCCTCTACTGCTGCAGATTAAACACCTAGATCCCATGGAGTCAATGGTACAAGAATCACAGAAAGTCAGCATTGAAAGGGATGGGGGTGAAGAGGGGCATCAAATCTAGCCCATGCCCAAAAAAAGAGAATTCCATCTATAACCAACCTGAGAAGTGGTTATCAGAGATATGTGATCGGGTGCAAGTTATCTTCTCCCAGCTTCAGTTTCCTTGTCTGTAAAATGGGGAATAATGATGCCTACAAGCACATTATGCTGAGGAGCAGATGAGATGTAGGATATGTAAAAGGCTTTGCCATCCTAAGAGCACTGTATTAAGTGCCTACTATGTGCCAGACACTTACTAGCTATGTGACCCTGGGTAAGTCACTTAACCCTATTTGCCTCAGTTTTCTTATCTGTAAAATGAACTGGAAGAGGAAATGGCAAACCATTCCAGGATCTTTGCCAAGAAAATCCCAAATGGGGTCTGAAAGAATCAGATACAACTGAAAAAACTGGACAGCAACAACTGTGGGTCAGATACTGTGCTAAGTGCTTTTTACAAATATCATCTCATCTGCTCCTCACAACAACCCTGGGGGTAGGTGCTCTTGTGATCTCCATTTTACAGTTGAGGAAACTGAGGCAGACAGAAGTAAAGTGACTTGCCCAGGATCACACAGCTAGATAATTTCTAAGGCCATATTTGAACTCAGGTCTTCCTTACTCTAAGCCCGGTGCTCTATGCACTGTGCCACCTACCTGCCTCAAAACTGTACAAACAACAGGTTATTACCAGGATATTTATAGTAGGGGTAAAATTTGAGCAAGGCCTGCAGGTCCCCCATAAAAATGACCTGTAACTCCTTGGGTAATGATCCCCAAATTATTAGCCATCTCCCTCCTCCAACACCCATACAATCTGGGACCAAGTCCAATTTGGAGCATAACTCCTGGGCAATAGCTGATCTTAGATTGTAATACAAGATGGAAAGAACAAAAGGAAAATATTGAGGTAGATCTAAAGACCTTCCCCTCCTTGTTCCCCCCTTTTTAGAGGTTCTATGAGTCATCAGCATTTGAGGCCCTCTTTATCTGCTCTTAGGATAATTCTACAATTTTTTTTTTACTGATTATTATTAAATTCTTTTAAGTACCAACATGCTACATGATACTTCCCATATTCAAATCTCCAATTTCAAACTCTCAGATCAGTCTTTCAGTTCTATGTCCCTTGGAAGAAAACAAATGGGATTTATTGGTGTACTTCTTTTAATAGTGATGTTTATCTTTTTGTTTGTTTTGTTTCTTCTTTCTCATGGTTCCTCTCATTGGTTCTAACTCTTCTTTACAACATGACTAATGTGAAAATAGGTTTAATATGAATGTATATGTAGAGCTTATATCAGATTGCATGCTGTCTTGGGGGGGAGGAGGGAGGGGGAGAAAATTTAGAACTCAAAATCTTATGGAAGTGAATGTTGAAAACTAACAAATTAATTAATAAAAACAAAAAAGAAATCGAAAGAAAAATTTTAAAAAGTGATGTTTAATGCCCAAATCCCACCTTCCCATGGAACTAATACCCCTCAGCCAAAGGTGAGGAAAATTTTCTCTCTCAAGGATTGTAGCCCACAGGGAAAAATCATTTGAGGGTCACATCAAATTAAAAAGCCACTTTTGTAATAGGGACATGCCCATCTGACAACATCTCCTATAATGATAGAGGCTCAGAGAAAATTCTTATTGAGAGAAATTCTCAAGACTCTATGTCCTATCTTTTCTCTTTAGAGGAAAATTTTCCAAGTAATTCCTTCTGAACATCACAGACATTCCCCATCATCTTTCCTATTTTTCTGCCCATCCCCACCAGGTAGAGCCATCCCTTACCACAGAGCAAAACAGTTGAAAAAAACAAACCAGCAGGGTGTCCGTGTCTGACAGCATATACAATGTTTGTGTCCTATGGTCTCCCACAACTCTGCTAAGAAGAGAGAGATGAGTTTCATTATCTTCCTCTGGAATCACTTTTGGCCATTACTGAGTCATTTCCTACAATGTCTAGGTACAGAGTTCGCAATATGAGGTAAGGCCTCTAGGTGGCAAAGTGGAGAGAGCGCTGGACCTGGAATATCAGGAAGACCAGATATTCACTAATTGTATTTCCATGGGCAAGTCACTTAACATGTCCGCCTCAGTTTCTTCTTCTATAAAATGGGGATAACAATAGCATCTACCTCCCAGGGTTGTAGTAAGGATAAGATGAGATATTTGTAAAGCACTTTGCAAACATTAAAATGCTATATAAATGATAAGGTTTTTAGTATTGTTATTGTTATTGTTATTATTATTGTTATTATTATTTAGGGAGTTTTCTGAGAGGACAGAGATCTAAAAAGTGGAACAGCGTGAACAGAGCACTCCATGGAGTTAAATCAAACAAACTGTGGTTGGCATAAGGGGAAGGAAGAAGTACCACATGGCATGAGACTGTCACAGTGTCCCCAAACCAAAGAATCCTGCTAGGAACCCGATGAGCCAGTTCAAATGTCTATACCTTTGAGGCAGACTTCATGGTGGCCACTTAGACCGAACTGAGAAGCAAAACTTCGAGGCAAAGAACTGAAACTAAAGCCTCCTCTGAAAGTTGCCCCTGAGTTTCAGAGATGGGGGAGATTAAACTACAATCCTTTTAGGTAATCCTTTAAGAGAAGGTACTCATTTGTGAAGTAGGGCTGAAACTGTTTTTGGTGCCCAATTCTTTCCCCTGTTATTTATTGTGAAATTCTTTTCCAGTTAAACATTTTGCTCTTTGTTTAAAATTCCTGTCTGGTTTCTTGGTGGACAATTCCTCAGGATGGGCACAATGAACCGTATATTAGCCTCTGTAGAAGTTCCAAGTAATTCTAGAGTTGCATGAGATATTCAATATGAACTCAGAGATTCTTAGAATACGAAGAGCCTTAGTGATTATTTGATCCAACACCTTTGTTTTTCAGATGAGGAAATGAATGGTCACCTGCACTTCATATATGCCTATCCTTACCTCTGTTCCCTCAGCTCCTGATCTCTGTTACAGCAGGTTCTGGGGTGGGGGGGGACGGAGGAGGGGCAGGTCAATATGTTACTTCATCCTGGTAACATTTTCTCTGTCTCAAATTAGAAAGTAGATTTCGATGAAGAAGGCTGTACTGGCTTCCCCACTGCTGGGCTTGTCAAGAAAGATATCTCAGCAGTCACTCTGAAGAATCATAGAATTTCACACTTGGAAGGGACCTCTAGCCATTTTATTCAACCAGAACTTGAAAAGAATTCCCATTCCAACTTACCTGACGTATGATTATCCAATCTTTAGGAAAGGGAAGGCAAGGCAACAAGCATTTATTAAGCACCTACTATGTGTCAAGTACTGTGTTAATCCTGATGATAAAAATACAAGCAAAAATAAAGATAATCCCTGCTCTCAAGGAATTTACAGTCTAATGGGAGAAAACAACATAGAAGAGGGAGCTGAAAAATTGGGGGAATTGGGAAAGGTCCGTGTAGGGGCATAGTGTTAAACCCCCAAAAGTTAGCACACCTAGAACGGGATTTGGTGAGGGGCCAGGCTGGCCCCTTACCAAAATGGAGGCCCTGGGAAGAACTCATCAACAGCAGAATGAAGCTGTTACGGTGGAAGGATGTTCCAGGGTGAGAAGACTGCAGGGACAGATGGATGTTGCAAGGTGAGGAGGCCACAAATAACTGAGGGAAGTTCCGGGATGACGGTAGCTAACACTTGGTGTTGAAGTCTGGAAAGTCAGAAGCTGGGCCACAAGGGAAGACCTCATTGGAAGTAGTGAGCTCACTCCCTGCTAAAGCATCCAATTTTACTTTTGGATTATTAGGAAGGTTTCCTGATATTAATGGCTTCTACCCATTGCTCCCAATTCTTTTAACTAGAGTCAAACAGAACATTTTTTTATTCCCTTCTATGTGATAGCCCTTTAAATACTTAAAGAGAGCTATTGTGCCCCACCCTTGGAGTCTTCCTTTCTCCAGGCTAAACCTAAATTCCTTCCAGCAATCCTCAACTGGCATAGCCTTGAGTACCTTCAGCATTCTGGTTAGCCGTGTCTGGATGGCTATATGCATACATACACGTGTATGTGTGTGTGTGTGTATCCAGCTTATAACTGGGTATGCCATAGCTATAGGTACATTACATTTTCTGATCCATAAACCCCCCTACATTCTTTCCTTTCATTGTTGTGATCATTATTTTTGTTTGTCCTCCTCTTTCTTCTTCTTCTCCTCCTCTTCCTCCTCCTCCCAAAAACTTCAATATTTACAGTTATTAAACACAGGATTTCTATAATATTTACTACTGTGTATTGTATACGTACTCTATTCCACTGATCCACCATTCTATTTCTTAGCCAGTACCAGATAGTTTTGATAATTACCACTTCCTAATACAGTTCAAGATCTGATACTGCTAGGCCTCCTTCCTTTACATTTTTCCCCATCAACTCCTCTGATATTTAGTTTAATGACTACCTACATATTGTTAAAGATTACCCGAGACCCATGTAATGACCCTGGATGTCCTCTCTAGTTTCTCTCATACCTTCTGAATTTGCTTTGTTTTTCTTAAAAACATAATCTCATTGCGATTTCCCACTTATTTCTTACCCTTTCCCCCTCTACTTTGTCTTGCTGGCGAGGCAGAGCAGTACAATGGCAAAGAGACCTAAGCTCACAGTTAAGAGACTGAGGTTTACATTCCAGCTTGACCTTGTGGGAGACATTTTTACTTTCACTTTTGGGGCCTCAGTTTTCTCATCCCCAACGAAGACTAGCTTTACTTGGATAGCGTTTCCTTTAGGCCCAATGATAGGGTCCCCATGTCCTGCTCAACTCTCTGGTTGCCTGAAATTCTGCATCCAAAGCTTCTGCTTTGGGGAAAGACCTTTTAAAAGAGAACTCCTTTATCCTCCCCACCCTGAAACATTTTGGTTTAATGGAAATAGCATTGGACTGGGAGCCAAAAGACCTGAGTTATCCACTTTGTCACATATTAGGTACATAATCGCTTGGGCAACTCAATCTCTTTTTCTGGACTAGAGTTTATTTCCTAAAATGAGAGGCTTGAATTAAATTATTTCTAAGCTATTTTCTAACCCTAATGTTCAATATCCTAAGGTCCCTCCCACCTCTGACATTTTGCAGTCTAAGGCCCCTTCTAGCTCTGACATTCTACGTTCTAAGGTCCCTCTAGGTTCTGACATTCTATGTTCTAAGGTCCCTCCCAGTTCTGACATTCTGTGTTCTAACATCCCTCCCAGTTCTGACATTCTGTGTTCTAAGGTCCCTCCCTGTTCTGACATTCTATGTTCTAACATCCCTCCCAGTTCTGACATTCTATGTTCTAACATCCCTCCCAGTTCTGACATTCTATGTTCTAAGGTCCCTCCCAGTTCTGACACTTTGTGTACCAGGGACCCTTTCAGCTCTAACATTCTATGCCCTAAGGGCCTCCCAACTTTGACATTCTGGGTTCTGAGATCCCTCCCAGTTTCGACATTCTTTGGTTCCATGATTTTACTACAAAGTCCTCTTTCAGCAAGTGTGCCACATACAGACTTGATTTTGTGGGATGCTCAATCCGTTGCTGGCTCTTGGGGGTGATGCATTATCCAACCTACCAGTCTCCACAGTTACATAATTGTTCCCAGAGGCCTGTAAACTTCCAGATCGACCTGAGGTTAGCTCAGCCAGCTGGTCCTCATGAAGTCAGCCTTGGCCCAGAAAGAGCATGTGCCGGCTTGCTTGGCTTGTCTGCTGCTGACGCTTAAGGTACCTTCGAACCCTTGTACTCACTACCCTGCCCAGAATCCCCCTCGACTCTCTCAGTCATTGGGTTGCATCCCAGCAGAGAGCAGCTGTCCCAGCAGCCATGCTTAAAGACCAGGCAGGCCAAACAGGATGGAGGGGTGGGAGGAAAGACCCTCCCTTCCCCCTCATCTCCAATTTTCAAATTTGGTTGAATTCCTTGTTGACAGCAGATGGGATGAGGAGAAATTCAGGCTCTGGGGTAAATGCTCTGAGCTGTTGGTGCTTCTAGCAGGGTCCACATGACAGAAAACATCTGGATACAAACAGAAAAACATCCGCTCTTCAGATGAGCAGCAAGCTGTTTTAATCAGCTAGTATCGGGTCTGTTTTCCCAGTAGTGGCCATTTGGGAGCACGGAGCGAATCTCCCCACATTGTTCCATTTCTGGCCCATTGCATTTTACTGCAATCTCAGTTGGAATCCTACAGGGCCATCCTTCAAAGTCCAAGCCCATAATGCCTGGCTTCAGCACCTGAGGCCTCCGGGATCCTTCCCACCTCTAACTTCTTGTAGCCCTGACTTATGGCACTTACCACTCAGTGTCTTATGCTATGGCCCATTTTGTCTAGACTGTCTTGTCTTCCCAATTAGATTGTAAACCACTCTAAGGACCAGGCAGGAACCCTCATGAGCATGCCTTAGTCATTCATCTTTATTTCCCCACTGTGCTCAGTCTGAAACCTTGCAAACAGTAGGTGCTTAATAAATGCTTGTTTGGTGATTGATCCAAAGCTAAAGTGGAACAGCTGAGGCATTGCAGAAATAGAGGGTATGTTACTATTGTTGTTGTTGATAAAGCTCATAGACTCACAAAATTCCGAAATTAATTAGAGCTGAAAGGGAAATGGGAGACCAGTCTATGGACTTCCTCCTTTTCATAGATGAGAAAACAAGGGTTCAGAATGGGGATGAGAGCTTCGCTGCTCTTTAGGCTGATGCTTGGCATTCCTGTCACACAGACAGATAATTTTATTGCAAAACTAGAGAGGAGGCTTATGCTATCTCTCTGGAAGACAGTCACTGTGACAGTCATTCACACTAAGGTGTAAATGATGTCAGACTTGAGTCTGTCCTGCCCCCCATCCTCCAAGTGGGTTTAAAAAGGTGGGGAGGGGTAGAGAAGAGAAGCTACAGAGAGGTGCTTATGAAAGGGGGAAGAAAGGAGAATCTAGGCTCCCTGAGTGCCAGTTCTGCTGATTTCACAGTTTTCCTGGGGTTAAGCCAGCCTTAGTATGTCTCCTTGGGATGTCCTTTACACACAGGTGGGATGCTTCTGTCCTGTTTCTGAAAAAAAGAAAAAAATTGGAAAATCCATTTGAAAATAGCCCTGGACAGGGATTCCGAAGACCAAGCTTCTAGCCTTGACTCTGACACTAACTAATAGTCTCTGTGACATCAGACAAGTTGAGCCCCATTACAGGCTTCCTTCTTATAAAATGAAAAATCAAGACTAGACCAGGGATTCCTAACTTGAAGCCCACAGACCACAAGGGATCTATGAATGTGTTGTTATCTTTTTAAATTTTGGTACTGGTTACCTTTGTAATCTATATTTTATTTGAATGCCCTTAAAAATATTATTCTGAGAAGTGTTCCCTAGACTTCAGCAGACTGCCAAAGGGGCCTACTACACAAAAAAGGCTAAGAACTGCCACGTTAGATATTTTTTCTTCTCGAAGAGCTCTTCTGGCTCCAATAGTCCATGGAAAGGATTTGGAAAGAAAAGGAGGAGCTATTTGCAGCAAGGCAAGGATTTCAATCATACCTGTCACCTGTACCATTCCTTAAACCAACCAACCAACCAACCAACCAACCAACCAACCAACCAACCGGGGGGAGATGTTCTTTTGACACCCCACCCCCCCCCCCAGCCCCCCTGCAGACCCCTGATTAAATTCTAGAATCTTAATATTGGTTAGGCTGTTAGAAGCACTTGTAGGAATCCCATTCACGACCTCTTATTCTTACAAGTGCTAAGGAGCAAAGTAAACAAACATGTTATTGGTAACTTTTTTTTTTCTTAAAAAAGAGGAAGTGCCCCATCACTTAAAAAAACATCGCTCAGCAGTTTATTTAGCTTCTCTTAGGATTATAGATTCAGAATTGGGAGGGAAACTTGTGAATCAGCATGGTACAGTGGAATGCGCAGTATTTCTGTATTCAGAGGACCTGGATTCAAATTCTGCCTCCGAAGCTTGCTTGCTACCTGTGAGACCTTGGGCAAGACATTTAACTTGCCTGGGCCTCAGTTTCCTCATCTGTAAAATAGGTTGTTCAGGTTGAACTAGATGACCTCTAAAGTCCCTTCTCTAAATTTATGATTCTAATCCATTCTTCTCTTTTCCCAGAGGAGGAAACTGAAGCTCAGCAAGGTTACATGAATTATTTTTACAAAGTCACACAGCACTGGTCTCACACGTGGACAGATATAGGTCTCTAAAGGGACTCAGAATGATCCATAAGCAAGGAGAGCATGACTCAGATGCTGAAGGCAGTTCTTTGTGTCTTATCTCTGGGAGGAAATGTTCTTTCAGTCCTCAGGGTGTTTACAGTAGAAGAGCATCCAAGCAAAAATCCAGAAATGCAGGAAGCCAAACATAAAAGCCACAGCAATAAAAATCACAACAAGTAAACTTGCAGAGCTAATGTTCCAGCAGAAATCAAGCTTTTGCTTTTCTGGTGAAAACTCCCACTACCGTTGCCAAAAGAATCAGCCCAGATCAAGTGAGGACGCCTGTTTTCTGAGATGTGGGCAGCTACCTGGATGAGCATTAATCTATGGAATAAGCCCCTTTCAGGAATGTTCCAAGGGAGAAAGAAAGAGATGGAATGGCCCCTTGTCTCATGTCCTTTCCAGTTCTAAGTTGATGATCTTATTAGCCATGAACTTCAGCTATCCCATCAAAGGGAACTCATGAGAATAATAGAATTGCTCAACCTTTTTGTCCAATGCAGGAGTATCTTCTGCAGCATTCCAACCAAATGGTCACCTAGCTTCTGATAAAGTCCTCCAGTGATGGAAAATACACTATTAACCAAGTCACCCTTCCCCATCCTTAACTTCAATTGTTAGAAGATTCTTGCTTGAGCCAAAATCTGTCTGGCTATGATTTTCACCATTGGAAGAATTCTATTACTTTTTATAAATTTGTCTATGTAGCCATTGTATCCCTACAATAGAATGTAAACTCATGAGGACAGGAGTTACCTTTCATGTTGTCTTTGTGTAAGACCTGGGCCACCCACTCTCAATACATGGCTACCCAGAAAAACTGTCCCAAGCTCAAGGTACTCTATGGGTCAGCAGTTTTTACCCATGGCCTTCATTGCTGTGTTTATCTTTTATTAGCCAACCAGAGATCACATTACTTCAAAACAAAAGGCATTTAATTACTCAATATTTCCAATTGAATGACAAAAAAAGATTATTAACGTACAAATGGAGCACACCACCAGTCAGTATTTATTAAGTGCCTATCCTGTGCTAGGAACAGTGCTAAGTGCTGTGAACATAAATATAAGCAGAAAGAAAGACAATCCCTGCCCTCAGGGAGTTTACTTTCTAACAAGGGAAGACCCATAAAAGGAAGCTGAAAAGGTGGAAGGGGGAGGCAAAGGTACTTGGCATAGAGAAATTCTATAGTGCAGCCTGGAGAGGATTAAGACATGGCTGGTCTAGGTGCCCTCCTTAAATGGAGGTTCTGGGAGGAGCCCTCCAATCTAAGGGAAAGGCTTCAGGGGCCAGAAAGTACTTCCAATGTGGGAATTCCAGGACTGGAGTGAGGCTTCAGGATGAAGAGCTGGAGGTGGTATAGGAAGTCTGGAGTGTAGCCTCCTCTGGGGAGTGCACATATGCAAAGAACAGTTACAACAAAAGAAAATATATGGAAGGCACATATAAAGGAAAAGTGGGTGGTTAGGATGTATGCTGCACATACGTATGGACACATATAGCCAGGATACATGTGTGGCCAGGACAACTCACATGTACTGACACCAGAACTGCTGATGATGACGGCATCATGCTGGACATTACATCTTTGCTTTCAAGTGGGCATTTGGTTTCTGCCAAATATTTCCTCTCCACTCTCTGCTTGGCATTATATTGTGTCCAGTGGACATCTTTACTGGTAAAGTAAAGCTTCTCTCTGATACCTTATTTACTTCTTCTGTAATATCTACATTCTCTACTCATTAATATTCAGGTGTAGTGCCTAGAAAGCCTCTTCTTGACAAGAATTGACTGAGATTGTTCCAGCAACAGTCAAAACTATGAGCTACTATGACTCAGAAAAGGTAACTGGCCAAAATGATGCTCTCCCTACATACACCCACACACAAACACACACATCAGGTTAATATTAAGTCCATTCTTTTGACTGAGTGTATATCGTGCTGGTTCAAAGTTTATTTTCCCAGACAATTACATGATTTTAGGTTAAAACTTCTTTGTAAACTCTCTTCATATGAAGAGCCTATGTTAACAAAACCCATTTCAGGAAGATCTGGTCAAACAAATAACCTAGAACTGTTTGGAGCTTGGGTCTACAAAAGCCTACTTCCTTCCCAAGAACCTCTCCAGACTGGCATTCAAATGAATCTAAGAAAGAACAAAAGCTAAGCAAAGAAGTCAAGATCATTAGTGTATTTGGGGTTCTGGCTTCAGTTCTATTAGAGGGACAAATTAATTAATATTTCAAGTAATTGCAGTGAACATTCTTGACGGGCATAGAGTTCCTATATTGTGCAAGAATCCTGATTAAAAGAGACACTAGAGGTTTTAAAACCTTTCCAAGAGGATCCTAGGTGGTATCTCTAGTTTTTCATCTATATAGAAAAGTTACAAATTAGGACAGAATGTTTATTCAAAGGAAGGAGAAAGATCTTTGTGGTGGGTTTTTTTTTTAATGATCTAATATATTATTACAAGGACTTCTAATGAGGTCTGAATAGTTGCAAAATCTCCAACAGCTTTAATTTTCCTCTTACATTCTTAGAACAAAAAGCGTTTGGTCCATTTTATCATTCTACTTTCCTGGTAGCATGAAGATGAATAAGCTTAGACTATAGCCTAGTCTTAGTTTGTTAGCTTATAGCCTTGAGTCCTTAATTTCTTATTTAATTATGGTTTCATTACAATATGAGGCTTTTGCATTGCTCTCAACACACTGACCCCCATTCCTGCCTTTATTGTAAATACCTGCTAATAACAAAAACACAAACTCCTTACTTCTGTACGATAACTTCTTACACTCTCTCTTCTCCAACAAGAAATCTGCAGCCCCTGAAAATTAAATACGGTACACCATGCTATAGATAAGCATGCAACATAATTTGATATATCACAGAACATAGATAATCATTCCAACAATATAGTACACGTGTGGGTAACTAAATACATAGAAGTCACAGTGGAATTTCATATAATTAGCAACATGAATGCAACAGAATATGTGACTCATAAGCAAAGGGCTTATGTGGCAACATCACATATATTAGACAAAGTATACAAGTCTTATGCAATACGTGACAGCATCACACACATTGTTACCCAAAACAAAGATCACATGCAAAAATATAATACGTGACATATAGTGAAAGTTCATACATAATATTGCTTACCAGCATATATAGCAAAAAAAAGCATAATACAACAAAGAAATTATCCTACAGAGCAAAACATAGTCATGTACAACAGTCTAATAATGTATGTCATGGCTGTATATATAGTGTTTTTCACAAGTACTCCTATGATGGCTATTGTCTGGCTAGATGAACAATCACTACTTTTAAAGAAGGCATTCCTAACCTGGACACCCATGGAAAGATTTCAGGGAGTTTGTAAAATTGAATGGGAAAAATTACATTTTTGTTTTCACTAACTTCTGACTAAGCATTTCCTTTAATTATTCAAAAACTATTCTGAGAAGGGGTCCAAAGGCTTCACCCAACTCTCAGAGGGGTCCAGGACACAAAAATGTTGAAGATTCTATGCCCTAAACATCACAAGTAGTCTTGGTTGAATAGTCTGAGCATTTTTTCTGTATTCCTTGGAGTTTACACATAGGCTGGGCTGATTATGAGCATTCTTAGACCTACCAGCCCACAGCCCCAGACCTGAGCTTGTGCATGGTCCAGACTGATTATTGCTTTCTTCAGGCTCTGGGTATTCCCTCTGTTCCCTAGGAGCCTCCAAAATTGGAGTGCAAAACAAAAAATAAGGGACTGCCTCTGAATTCAATTTCCTCTTTTCCCCATCTAAGCAGAGGAGTCCAGGCAGATTCA
>NW_020945064.1:13067667-13102667 GCF_900497805.2 Vombatus ursinus | reverse complement strand
ACACAACAACAATAACAACTGTGAAGCCTTACGCATGCCACATTACTCAAAGGGCAGTGGGGCAAAGGGCAGGAAACCATGATATATTTCTAAGGACTACTTACATTCAACAATGATATAAGGGATAGCAACCAATCAATCTGTAACTGTGGAACCTCCCACCTCAGACTCTTCACTGGGAGAATATTGACATCAGATGGGAAATGGAGTATAAACTCTGTCCCAGTGTTCACTGTCCTGGTCATATCTTTAGAACTTGACTTTAGGAGCTTCCAGGGAAGAGGAAATAAAAAGAATCATCTACCTTGAACCATATGGGAAGAAGCATGATGGGTAGAGTGGGCATCCATTCTAATTATTTGCCATTCTTTTTCCCACATGGCCCAGCATGGATAACTGTTTTCCATCATATTCTTCTCAGAATCCTCCAAAGTCAAGTTCTAAAAATATTACCAAAGTGGTAAACTCTAGGGCAGTCTATATGCTATTTCCAAATATTTGTGCATTTCCAATATTTGTAAAGTGCCTGGCACATGGGAGGCATTTAATAAATTCTTGTTACCCTACCTTCCTATCTGATATCTCTATAGTATTCCTTTCTGGCCAGGGTTACAAATTGATAAACATTTATTAAGTACCTCTGTGTGCCAGGCACTATACTAGGAATATAAAGCCAAAAACAAACCAACAATCTCAGTTCTTAAGCAGCTTACATTCAACTGGAATATCATTGAAGAAATGTGTGCTATAAGAAATGACAAGCAGGATGATTTCAGAAAAGCCTGGAAAAATTTATATGAACTGATACAGAGTGAAATGAGCAGAATATTGTTCACAGTGACAACAATATTTTGTGATGATCAGTTGTGAATTACTCAGCTAATCTCAGCAATACAATGATCCAAGACAATTCCAAAGGAATCTTGATGAAAAATGCTCCATCGCCAGCTCCAGAGAAAGAACTGATGGAACCAAAGCATACAATTTTTCTCTTTCCTTCTTTCTCTATTTCTTTCTTTCCCTCCTTCCTTCCTTCCTTTCTTCCTTCTTTCTTTCCTTCCTTCCTTTCTTTCTTTCCTTCTTTCTTTGCATTTTCTTCCACAAAATGACTAACATGGGAATATGTTTTACATGATTACACATGTATAACTTATATCAAATTGCTTACCATCTCAGGCAGGGGGAAGGGAGGGAAAGAGATAATTTAAAACTCAAAAATTTTTTAAAAAGTTAAAAATTATTTTTAACATGTAATTGAGGAAAAATAAATTATTATTTAAAAACAAAATGCATGATCAAAAAAGAAAAGGGGATAATCATAGGGTGAGAGCTCAAGATAGTGGATCGATAGCTTGAGTGTTTTGCTGGTACCCTGGATATGCAAAAAGACCCCAAGGGAGGCTTCTAATATATGAGATGTCTCCTCTGTGGAGGATGTATGGAAGAGTAGAGAAAAGAATTACAAAGGATTAAAAGTCATTGCTGATTTGCCATCTACTGATGGAGAGAGTACTCATAGTGAGATCACAGTGAAGAGGTTTACCTACAATTCCCAGAAAAACCTTAAAACTTTTACTCACTTATCTCTCTTTGACACCCCCCTCCCACCTCACCAAAAGCACCTGGCTTCAGTTTTGTTTACCGGTCCAGGAAACCGTTAAAGTTTTAGAAACTGCCTTATTTCCCTTTAAAAGCCCTTTGAAAGCAAACTTCCCCTTCCAGCTCCCTTCATTATCTATTCTCATTGTCTGTTCAAATCACTCAGACATTCCAAATGGAAATTCTCACCTGGACCCTTTTCCAAATGGTCCACCTCCCCCATCAACTGGCTTTCCCATTGTTTTGCCTTCCTGGCCATTCCCACCCTTAATCCTAACTAGGTGCCAGTGTTCTGCCCCAGCTTGCTGGCCACCCCCAACCAGATCTCCCTAGACCCCTCCTCCCCTCACCCCAAACTGTTTGGCCACTCCTTGGACCCCTCCTCCTGTCACTCCAAACTGCATGGCCCCTCGCCCAGTCTGTATTTAAGACTCACCTTTCCCCCATTCTGATGCTGAGCTGTTCTCAAGCTTAGAAGCTGAGACCCCTCATACCCGCCTATCCTAACGGGCTTCACGTGGCCTATCCACCCCAGCCCTTACTCAGATGCTGGGAATTTCTCATGCCCCTAGAGGATGAGACCCCATGCCCACCCAAAACGGGCATCACCTGGCCTGACCAGACGCTGAGCTTTCCCCACGCACAAGAGGTTGAGACTGCCTCACGCCACACCTGACCACCTTAACCCCATTTAGATCACTGATGTTTGGGTTTCTTTGGAGTCTGGCCTATATGCTTATCTTTAATAAACTTTTTCTCTGGCTGGAAGAAGATCTGAGTTGAATTCATTCAGGCAGATCCACGCCGTGATTTGGGCCTTTCCCCACGATCTTGGGGTGCCTCTGTGCATCTAGTAGCACCCCAAACCCCCCCTTTCAACAGCATTACAAGACATTACAGTATATATGAGACATTGTGCATTAGCAAGAGAAAAATTCTCAGAGACAATTGAGAAAGAAGTACATTCCAGGACCCAAGGAGAATTTGAATAAAGGCATAAAAGGTAGAAGAAGGTAGGATTAATGCTCTCAGTATTGTAGGTAGAGTGCTGGACTTGGAGTCAGGGAAACTTGAGTCTGAATCTGCCTTGTACACTTACTAGACATGTTACCCTGGACACATTGCTTGATTTTTTGCCTTCTTCAGCTTCCTCATCTGTAAAATGAAAATAATAATAACCCCTACCTTCCAGGTTTGTTGTGAGGATAAAATGAAATCTTATACTTAAAGCACTATATAAATGTTTATTTATTTTTATTATTATTATTACTATCATTAATATTCAGGGAACAGTAAACTGGAGTCATTGGAATAAAGATAATTTGAAAAGGAATAACATAAGATAAAACTGTGAAGGTAGAGAAAGGGAGTACTTTGAATTCGAGAGTAGGGAATTTGGACCTTATCCCCAGTAATGGAGAGATGCTGAAGACATTTGAACAAGTGAGTAACATAATCAGAGATGTGCATTGGAAAGAGGATTCTGAAAACACTGATAGCTAGGAGAGGAAGAAGCATGGAGTGAGTAGGAGAGACCAATTTGATAACAACTTGAATGAAAAAGAGAAGATGGCTATTTGTTGTCCTGTAACTGAAGACCTCACTGTAACACTCCCATTCAAATTGGGCTCATTTGTATAGTGGCATAGCAGATAGAATGCTAGTGTTAAACTTGGGAAGACTGGAGTTTGTATCCAGCCTCAGATCCTTACTAGCTATGTGACTCTTGTGAAGACTTACTCCAGAGAAATGGGTGGATGAGAATAATTTGTTCCAAAGGTCATGAAGGCAGCTAAAGCAGGCACTGTGGAGAGCTTATAGCTTGGTTGGACATGGAAGATACCAAGGTCATCCACTGCATCCCAAGCCATTACCAGTCACCTTGACTTTTGTCTTGCCAAGGGACTTCGATGACTCTGGAAGAAAGAATAAGGCTGACAACTTTGTGCAACTCTGCCTTGCTTAAATCCAATTCACTCACATGTCAAGACATGTCCCTATGATGTCATTAAGTCTTCTTCAAAAATAAAGGACAAACAACAACATGTGACTGAGCAAATCATGTACCCTCTCTAAGTCTGTCTCCTCATCCATGTAATGAAGATAACAATAGCATCGACCTCACAGGGTGGTTGTAGGTTTTAAATGAGTTAATGTAGGTGAACTGCTTTGCAAACTTGAAAGGACTATATAAATATAAGCTATTATGTGGCTGAATGAATGAGGATAGAGTGTATAATTGTATTCCAGCTGCACCTACCTGATGCCAAAAGAACCAGATGATAATTTAAAATTCAGCAGCTCATCCGGTTATTACAACTCTTCAATAGCAACATCTGGATGTTTGTCTTTGTCTTTTCCCATTTGGATATTTGGCTTGGGTGTAGACAGAGCCCCAGGTTCCAATCCCTCCCTTCCCCTAGTAGTTACTAGAGCAGAGGAGAAGGGGAATTCAAACCCTGCCCCCAGAAGGTCCCACAATGAAGGGTTTTCTTTTTCTTAATAATGCCATTTGTTGAGATAAGACAGGCCCCATAGGGAATTTCCATCAGGCACCATAATAGGAGCCTTAGGCTATGTCTCCAGGATGCCACAGGAGAAATGACTTCACATTACATAGATAATTTGTTTTAGTGTTATGTACGGTGTCATTATGAGTCAGTGGAGTAGGAGACTATTTAAATGCCATTACTAAATCTTCCTCTATCTGCTAGAAGATGCCTCTAATTCAAAGGAAAGAATGAAGGAAGGAAGGAAGGAAGGAGGGAGGGAGGGAGAGAGGAGGGAAGAAAGGAAGGAAATAAGCATTAATTAAGTGCCTACCACTAGTGCTTACCTCTTAGTATAGTGCCAAGCACCATACAAAGTGCTTTACAAAAATTATGTCCTTTGATCCTCACAACAATCTGGGATGGAGGTGCTATTAGAAATCTCTACTTTACAGTTGAAGAAACTGAGGCAGAAAGAAATTAAGTGACTTGCCCAGGGTCACACAGCTAGTAACTGCCTGAGATTGGATTTGAATTCAGGTCTTCCTGACTCCAGGCCTGGCATTTTGTCTACTGTACCATGTTGGTGATTTTGTCTCTTACGACACCAGTGCCATCTGGAGGGGCATACTTCAAGCTATTCATTCATCCATGGATGTATTCATCCATCAAATGAGATAATACTTGTAAAGCACTTAGCAAAGTGCCTGGCACATAATAGACACCTAATGAATACTTGTTCCTTTCCCATCTATCCATTCATTTGTCAAGTATATATTGAGGAACATTGGTGAACAGTTCAAATCACTGAGGAAGATATATAATTTAGCTAAGGCAAAGTCCCTGCCCTGAAGAAACCACTGGAGGCTAACACAAACAGCTTTAATCCCCTCCACTGCATGAAAAGTGATTTCTAGAGTTGGAGAACAAAATGTGAGGGGGAATTAGCGGGATTAAGGAAGGTTTTAGAGAACAAAGTTTTTCTTCCTGCCTATAATCATTTTTTTTTATTACCCTTGTCCAATGTCCTAGAATTAGCTACGTGGGGAGTGACTTAGGAATTTTCTCAGAGAACTGCTGCTACCAGGGAGAAAACAGGAGAATCGGGGAGATTACCATGAGGCATTGAGGTAGAATCTGGGCTCTTAAGCCTAGCTTCTAGGGGATCACTTGAACACAGTCTTTAGTAAAGGGCTTTTTGGAAGGAGGGACCTCTTAGAGGCTGATCCTACAGGGCTTAGAAGGACTCAAGTCAGAAAGTGGGCTTCAAATGCCTCTGCTCTTCAGAAAAGCAGAGAATTTAGAAAGCTAGGGAAAGCCTAGGCAGCACTGGGATTTTGGGGGTTCAAGGGGAGAAAAAGCAAATTAGAGAGTGGAGCATTGGGTACGGATCAATATCAAAGAAAAAATCAAAGTCACTTAACCTTTCTGTACTTCGGTTTCTCCATCTCTAAAATGAGGGAGTTAGGTTAGATTGCCTCTAAGAACCCCTCCCAGCTCTAAATTCATAGTCCTACATTACCTCGTTAAACCTCTGGAGAATGCTCTCAAATCTGATGGAGACCCCATGGTTTAATCAGAGCAGACCTGCTACTTAGGCTTCATGTAACCATGGGCAAATTATCTTCTCTCCCTTAGCCTTGGTTTCCTTGTTTGTAAAATGAGGATTGCGTTAGATGGCTTCTAAGGCCCTTTCCAATTCAAACACTATGATCCCAGGCAGAAGGTTCACGTTGATCTTTTCAGACATGTTCCACAAGTTGTGGTATATGCATGTAATGGAATGCTATTGTGCTATAAGAAATGATGAGCAGGCGGACTTCAGAAAAACCTGGCAAGATTTGTATGGTCTGATGCGGAGTGAAGTGAGCAGAACCAGGAGAATGTTATACACAGTAACAGCCATGTTGTGAGATGACTGACCTTGACAGACTTAGTTCTTCTCAGCAATGCAAGCATCTAAGACAACTCCAAAAGACTCACAATGGAAATTGCTATTCACATCCAGAGAAAGAACTTTGGAGTCTGAATAAAGGCCAAAACATACTATTTGCTCTCCTTTTCTTTTGTTGTTTTGTTTTGTTTCTTCTTTCTCATGGTTCTTCCCATTTATTCTAATTCTTCTTTACATCATGACTAAAATTAAGATGTTTAGTATGAAGTATTAGTAGAGCCCATGTCAGATTGCACGCCATCTTGGAGAGGTGGGGGAGAAAATACAAAACTCAAAATCTTATGGAAGTAAATGTTGAAAACTAAAAATAAATAAATTAATTATTTTAAAAAATAAAGACATATTCCAGGGGACAGAGAGCTGTCCAATTTCTTTGGCGCAAAGTAGACCAGCTGTCTGTCAATGACAACTTGTAAGGGTTTGGGGAGAGCCAGAGGAGGACACGTGTGCAGAGGGACTCCTGATGCGCAGGGCGGGGCCCACAATGGCCAGTGTCGGGGCCCAGAACTGGGAAACCCGACAAGCAAACAAGCGGTTTCCTTTTTCCCAATTTTGCCAAAGGCCATTGTGGTTCCTCAGACAGAGTCTGAAACCAGTGAAAGTTTCTGTGTCCCTCTGTTCCTTCTTATGGCTCTGTGCCCGGGTCAGATCCTTGAATGAGATCCATTTAAACAAAGCCCCTCCAACCCATCCATCTCAGGAGGTCAAGCCTCTCTGAAGCCAAATAGAAAGGCATCCCAAGTTCCAGCTGTTCATTTGCTGATTCATTTGGTCTGGCTCGGGAGCCAGCTAGCTTCATCTGGCCATTGTTGAACAGATCCACCCCAGAAATGAGGCTTCTCCCTCTACCTCCCCCTGCCTTGTGCTCAGAGACACTGACTCCCTGGGCCCTTCTTAATTTTACTTCTTCCTTAAACAAATGAGGGGAAGTTGCCTTTGGAAGATGAAAGCTGACTTCTTCTAAAGGTCATTTCAGAGGGATACCAATCCACAGAATTCTTAGAGGCTTTTCCGGAAATTGCTTCAGAGTAGGGGAGGACATATTTCTAAATCTGATGGGCAAATCAGAGAGAGGGCATTCCAGGCATCAGGGACAGTGTGAGCAAAGGTTCAGAGGAAGGAAAGAACTGGATTTTTTTAGGGAATTTTGAGTGGTTTGGTTTGTCTACAGTGTCCAGCATAGATCAAGGAGTCATACTTAAGGATCTGTGACTTTATCAATAGTACCTCCCTTCCCAGAGGTAGATGAAAATGAAATTTGCTTAGAAGTAAATCTTAGAGACTTCTATCAGATAGGTAATACATGATATGGTCATACATACTCAGCAAGTGTCAGGGCAGAGGGCAGATGTGAACCTAGATCTTCCTAGTCAATATTGTGTCCGCCATGCTTTGCTGTCTCTCTCTTAGGGAATAGGGTGAGATACAGAGGAGAGGCCGATGGTGCCCAGCTTTGAATGCTGGGCTCAGGAGTTTGGATTTTCTTCAGGAATATTTGCCCATGGAAATCTTTTAATAAGTAGGGTGAAATGGTCAGATCCAGGCATATTGTGTGGGAGAAGTTAGAAGGGGGAAAGATAGAAGATGGGGGGACGATTGGTGAGGAAGCTGTTGAGATTGTTAAGGCAAGAAGTGATGAGGGCCTGAATTGGGATGGTGGCAGTGGAAGCGTGTTGTTGTTATTCAGTCATGTCCAACTTTCTGTGACCCCACTGGGGTTTTCTTGGCAAAGCCGCTAGAGTGGTTTAGCATTTCCTTCTCCAGCTCATTTTACAGATGAGGAAATGGAGGCAAACAGGGTTAAGTGACTTGCCCAGGGTCACAGAGCTAGTAAGTATCTGAGGCTACATTCGAACTCACAAAGGTGAGTCTTCCTGACTCCAGGCCTGGCACTCTATCCACTATGCCACCTAGATGCCCCAAGTGGGAGTGTAACCTAGTATATAGAACACTAGCCTTAGCATCAAGAAAAATTGGGTTCAAATCCTACCTCAGACATTACTAGTTCTGTGTGTCTCTGAGCAAGTCATATAACCTCCCTCTGCCTCAGTTTGCATGTTGTCTCCTGCATTCAATCATGAGCTACTCCAAGGCATAACTCACCTGTAAAATGGGCGTCGGGTTCAATGGTTCCTTCCAGTTCTAACTCTAATTCTATGGAGTGGCACCCAAGGGACAGACACAGAGTTTGTAAGAATAAAACAGTAAGGGCTTGACAGCTTGTCATCTGATCTCATGTTGGGAATGAATGCTCCCAATTGTTAGCGCTTTCAATTTTCTCAAATTCCTATATATTAATTTCTCTGTGCACAGGCTGTATCTTTCCCCAAAAGAATAGAAGGCCCTGGAGCAGCTAGGTGGTGCAGCGGATAGAGCACCGGCCCTGGAGTCAGGAGGACCTGAGTTCCAATCCAGCCTCAGACGTATAACACTTAGTAGCTGTGTGACTCTGGGCAAGTCATTTACCCCAATTGCCTTACCAAAAAAAAAAAAAAAAAAAGGAAGGCCCTGGAGATCAGGGGCAGGTTTTCTTTATTTTATTTTGTCCCTATATCCCTAGTACCTAGAATAATTCCTGGTGCATAGTAGGTGCTTTATCTGTTGAATTTGTGATGAAGAGGGAGGAGTCAAAGAAATTCCAAGGGAAAGCAACTTTCTAACAAGAATCAGGTCCAAGGGGAAACCCTGATGTTCCTTTCACTATTGCTAGCTGTATCTCCACTTTCTTTCTCTGGGCCTCAGTCTCCTCATCTGTAAATGACAAGGCTGTGATACATTGCATAGTCTTTGCAGCCCCTCCCAGCTCTAACATTTATTCTTGGCTTTGGAAATGAGCTTGATGACCTTCGAGGTGTGGGCCAGTTTCCTAGCTCCAGCCTTGGAAAAACCTAGCTTTGACACTGGTCCCAAGAATTCATTTCATAAAGAGCAAAGCAACTCTGATCTCTCCAGGTCTGAAGGTTAAGTTAGGAATGGGGATTTATTATTCCTTTGTTAAATGCTGGAGTTTGAAAACCAAATCCAATTTTTGATATTGTTAAGAAGCTGGCTGGTTTCTGAGAAGCAGGATAGTGCGGTGGGTAGAGAGCAGGCCTCCACATAGGAAGACCAGAGTTCAAGTTCAGCCATATTCTGTCATAATGGTTTCCCCATAATGGTTCTGTGAGTCTGGGCAAGTCATTTCTTCTCTCACTGACTCCAGGCAGCTCCTTAATTCTCAAAGGTACTGAGATCTGTATTAATGGCAGAGGTCCCTCTCTGCCAGCTCCTGATACTCACTGAATTGCAAGTCTGGGTCAAAAGAATTGGTTTCTAGTAGCAATCATAGAAACCCAAAAACAAAATTCAATGGAAAATATTGTTGAGGAATAAGTGGATTATCCATTTTAATAATAATAATAACTTTAATTTTTATACTGTTTTAAGGTTTGTAAGTGCTTTACACATGTCTCTTTTGAAATTTACAACAACCCTGGGAAGTAGATATTAAAGCTATTGTTATCCCCTTTTTTACAGAAGAAGAAACTGAATCTCAGAGATTAGAAGTAACTTGCCTAGGAACCTACAGTTAGTAAGTGTCTGAGGTGAGATTTGAACCCAGGACTTCCTGACTCTAACCCCAAAATTTGATCCTCCAAGATGAAGGTTCTTAATCTAGGGTCCCACAAACCCTCCCAAGGAGTGGGAAGATAGATTTCATCAGGCCTGTGAATTTGTTTTCTTAATATTTTGGTAACAATAATTGAGTAGCATTGGTTTCCTTTGCAACCCTATGTATTTTGTTTTGTGAATTTAAAAACATGACTCTGAGAAGGGCTTCAACAGGCTCGAGCTCATGGGGTCCAGCACGCAAACAAAGTAAAGACCAGTAGTGATAGGCTACCTCACTCTACCCACTGGTTTATGCTAAATGGAAGTTTATAAATTATTTTTTCAGGAATGATCTATACCAGCAGTATCAAGGCCCACAACACTCCTAGAGTGAAGCCCAACCAGACACAATTATAATTGGAAAATATTTAACAAGATAAATAAAAATACAGTAGAATATAGGTAATGTTAATACATAGTTTTCTAAGTCAATATGGGGCTGTAGGGATTCCCACAACTGGTCTACACAGTAGCAAGCAAATGCTTTACAAGAAAATAAACTGTGTATAGAATAAAGGAAACAAGGATTTATATAGCACCTACTATGTGCCAGGCATTGTGTTATGTGCTTTACAACTATTATTTCATTTAATCCTCACAACAACCCTGGGAGGTAGGTGCTATTATTATCCCCATTTTATAGGTGAGGAAACTGAGGCAGACAGACTTGCCCAAGGTCACACAGCTAGTAAGTGTCTGAAGCTGGACTTAAACTCAGTTCTTCCTGACTCTAGACCTGGCACTGGGTCCACATGCACGGCCTCTACAAATGGATATTTGTGAAGTTGAATAGAAAGTAGGCATGTGTCCAGCTTTGTCTGAAAAAAAGTTTTTGAATAAGTATTCCTTGCAGCAAGTTATCTAGACCTAAGCCTTCTGATTAACTGTTAATGACCTCAAAGGATTTTTGCATATTAGGGCTGGCATGTAGCATGTGTGGGTGTGGGCCTGTAAGGGACATCCCAGAAAGCGGGCCCTAGAGCTCCTCTGACAGCTTCCAGGGCCAGGTGGGGCTTAGCACTGAGATGCTTTGAGATGATAAAGGAATCTGCTTATTGGCTACTGAGCAGGGAAGGCTGCTGACTCAACAGACCTTTAAAAGAGAGTCATGTACTCTTGGTCTTTCTCCTACTCAAATGTCATGTTACGACTATTTGAACCTCTCCCATGAGAGGTGGGAGGAAGAAGTGCCTTTTCCCCCACATCTGGCCCCACCCCAGCTCTGACCCCTAGACAGAGTAAGTGCTTGGCTAGGCTAGGGGAGCCTGACTCCTCTGGCCCCAGGCTGCCTTCTCCTCTGAATGTTTCCTTCCCTCTATATAGGTGACTGAACAGAAGGGCATGTCCAGTATTGGAGGCAACTTTGTATGTTCTAGAGGTCTGAAAATTCTGAGTCCTTGGTCAGAGCTGACTGGTGGAAGGGGAGGACGGTTTCTACATCATAGAGGATGACCACCAACACAGGGAGACACTCAACCTCTGGACAATCTTACCAAAAGACATGACCTGGTTGGAAGTGTTTGGACAGTGCAGAGCTGAGATGATGTAACGTACCTATTTTGTAGTTCTGCAAATTACGTCATGTCTTGATGTTTCAAACGACTTTCCAGGAAAGTATAACGATCATTATATTACTGCTTGTTTTTAGTGAGAGCCTTTTGTGTTGAGCATTTCTTTTGTGCAGAGGAAATAAATAGCTACCCCATACCTGATTTATATGAATATTGAGCATCTTTCTACTCCAACCACCTTGAGGAGACCCTAGAAATGAGCCAAACCTAAGCTTTAAGTTATTTTCTCTGAAGGTATAGAGTGGGGATATAAAGGGCTAGAGTGTGATAAAAAGGATCCTAACTTCTCTCATTAGAAGCCAGGCTCTCCCAGGACTGAACCCACTAACAACGTGCATAGGTCTTGGGCAGAGGGTAATCTTAGTCTATTGAGAGAGGGTATAGTACCCCAGTCCCTTGGGTCCATTAGTAGTTATAATTGTTAAATTTGTACCTGGGGCAAGAGGCAGGAAAACCATGCTTAGCTGTTCAAAGGAGTGATGGTGATACGGAGTAAAACAGGCTTATCTGACATTTTCCAAGGACAACTAACAATTCTTACTAACTAGGTGCTAATTAGATAAGGTGTGACAGGTCCAAGGGCTCTGGCTGGAGTTGTGGAATGGAGGCCTGATACCCTTCACTCACATGCCTCTCATCCTTCACCACCATTTTTGACCACACGCAAGAATGAACACTCATCTCTCCCTCTTCAAGCTGATGGTGGTTTGTGTGGCCTTGCTCCAGGTAGAGAGTGGGAAAGAGCCACAATCCTCCACAAAGATGCAAAAAGTTGGCGTAAGCAGAAGATTACAGTGGCTGAAGACCCAATTCTACCCAGACTGAGTCACAAAACATCTATACATTCTCCTTTCCGGTGTGTAGGGGGAGGTTGGCTAAAGGAAACATATGGTGGCCTAGACACTTGGGGGTGGATGGAAGGGTCATAGCCCTAAGCACCTGTCTCTTCTTAAAGAGGTTCTCCTCAAAAGGGAAAGGACCAGGACTTTTAAGAGGTGGGGGGGGTCATGACAGATTTATTCCCCAATGCCTATTGTATGCTCTTTCTGCCCAGCCCCTCCATCTAGCAACAAGGGAGGGTCTGGTTACTCTGTGGGTCCTCTGGTCCTGGATCCCAAACCAAACTGAGCCTGCTTTCAACTGAGAAGGAGGTCCTGGGCTGGACTGGAGCCAGGATGGACAGGGTAATATACAGGCAATGCCTCATTCAAACCTGTTGTTTGGTGATGGGATAAGCCAAGCTTTTGCCCACCTGTGCCCAGGTACCAGTTGCATCCTGTAGCCTGGAGGTTTAAAGATTCAGGGGACACCAACTGATTCTATTCCTACATCCTCTCCTGATCCCAGCTTGGGTAGAAGGTGCCTGGGGTGTTGGTGAACTTGTGGAGAGAGAGGATACCTGACTCCAGCTTCGTTGGGCCTTGGAGGAAGGGTGGTGATAGCCCTTAGTAGGGACAGTCCTGTGGTAACAAAAGCTGAAGTTTCTGGAGTAGATAGGCATTGCTGATTGATTCGGCGTCAGGGAGGTCACAGAAAATTTCATTATATTTTTGTCATCACTATTCTTTCCCCTTTGCTCTGCCTCATTAATTCATGTGATTATTCCACTCAGAAGGAAGCCTTTGAGAGTCTAATGAGAGCAGCCAGTACTGAGTGTGACTTCCAAAGGTAACTGTTGTTTACCACTCTTTTCTCTTACTTCATCCCTCTTTTCAATACTGAATTTATACAACATCAAAGCATGTCAAACAAAAACATTTAATTCAAACATCCACATTTCCAAAGAAGGAATGCATAGCCAGGACAAAGTAGAGAGGTCCTAGGCTGTGTTTCTCCATATCTGGATATCTGTCTTTGAACAATCAAGCATCCATTATAATACCTAACACCTCTCATGGGCCTTATACATAGTAGGTTGTTTCTTTTTTTAAATTTGTTGGATTGAATTGAATTGAGTGATTGCCTGAATTTCTCACTGTCCAGTTGAATGTGCAGCTAGCCCTTCAGTTTAGTCTGTTTTTCAGAACTTGGCTTAGCTATCAAATGTGACTTACTGAAATCTGATTTTGCTTATGAGCTCTTGTTTTTGTGTTTAGGGGTTAGTCATGCAACCAAGTTCCTTGGATAGTGATTGCTTTCATTCTGCAAAGACATCCCCTTTCCTTAAATCCCTCCCCTCCCCTTGGACATCATCAGACAAGGATAAAGTTGTTGCAATTCTGATATCAACCAGTGAAGATTGAGAAAGGATAACTGATTCCAGATGTCCATTAGCAAACATGTGCGTCTGTTCTCAAAGAGAATATTTGTTTGGCCTCTTATGCTAACAAATACCAGGATGACTTGGGGTCTTCTGATGGGGTGGGAAGACTGGAGATCTCAAGTGATGTCATGAGCTGAGGAAGAAGGTAACAGAGCTGCTTGAGTGTGATGCTCCTGGTTCCAGGTCAAAAACCATGGTTTCTCTTTCATTTATTCAAAGCACTATTGCCTGTCTACTGATTCAAGACCTTCTAGATCAGTTGAAATCATTTTGTAAGGGCCCACACTCTAGGGCAACTTGGTTAGGGTTTTTACATGACACTGTATTAAATCAGATCATCTTCGAGTTGGAATGCACCTCCAAGGTCACCTACCTTAACCTTTTCCCAAAACATGGATCCCCTCTACTGAAAATTACTTTTATTTCTAGAGCAAGTGGTCTAGTGCTTTCCTCCCAATGACACAGTGAAGTGAGTAGTGTAAATATTATTATCCCCATTTTACAGAGGAGGAAGTTGAGTTTCAGAAAGGATGCGACGTCACTCCACCATGGAGGCAGGTCTTCTGACTCCAGCTCCAGTGCTCTTTCTGCTTCTCTACATTCAAAACAGTTCCAGCGATGCTAAGTTCACTACTTCAGAAGGTAATTCATACCATTTTTAGACAATTCTAGTAGTGAGAATTTTCTTAGGATCATGGGGTCAAAGTTCATATGTAGTCCAACTAAGTCTCCCCCACCTAATTTTAGAAATGGGGAAACTGAGGCCCAGGGAGATTATGTAACTCGTAAAGTCACACAGATAATAGGTGTCAGAGGTAGCATTTGAACTCAGGTCTTTTGACTCTAGAGACAGTACTCGTCTTTATATTGAGCAAATACTTCTCTCCTTGGAACTCTTCCACCTCTTGGTCCTAGTCCTGTTTTTTGGAGCTATGACAAATAAATCTACTCTTTCTTCTTTATGGGGGGGTGTGTGTGCCCTAATGGATCGTTACCCTCCATCTCTCCATGTCTTTTCCTTTGGGACAATTTTTGTCCATCTTCTCATTATTCCCTACAAGGGGTCCACCCAACATGTTGGGAACCATCCTCTGGACCTCTTGAGTACCAATGGCACACTCAAGCTGTTTCACTTATTAGCCTTCACTCTCATGACATCGCCAGAAATCTGATATTTCTTTGAAGAAGTACAGCAGTGGAGTAATGGTACAGGGCTGACTGGGAGACAAGAGGTCCTGTGTCTGTCACATACTAGCTATGAAACTCTGGGGCAGTCACGTAACCTCTTAGCATCCCAGGGAATTCTTTGAGCCTACAAATTATAGGTGATGCGCTATTCTGCAGCAGGGAAGGGACTTTTCATTTGCTTCCCCTAAACTGATGAAATCATGTTTCCCCATCCCTGGTCTAGAGAACCAGTCTCTTTGGTATATTTTTTAAAAACTATATATTTGCATTGAAGTCTTCTGTTTCTTTCATCACCGTAGTTATTCCAAGCATCTCTCTCTCTCCTTCTCCCAGAGAGCCATTTCATAGGACAAATATTTTAGAGAGAAAAAAAAGTCAGCACAACTGATCAAAACACTGAAAAAAATCTGAAAACCTGTGTAATGTGTAACAACTGTGGACCTCTCACTGCCATGAAGGCATAGGGTGAGGGTGTCTCCTTACATCTCTTTATTTGAGTCCTGTTTGATCCTTTTAATTTTGTTACATTTATTTTTTATGTTTCAGTGTATAATTGTTCTTTCTATTTATATTGTTGTAGTCATTGTATATATTATTTTTTTGGTTCTACTGACTTCATTCTCTATCAGTTCATAAAGATCTTTCCAGGCTTCTCTATAATCATCACACATATCATTTCATTTATGTGCCACACTTTGTTTAGCCATTCCCCAACTGATGAATATCTGCTTTGTTTCCAATTCTTTGCTATCACAGAAAGTGCTACTATAAACATTTTGTTGTATATGGGGAGTTTTTCTTATTGATAGCCCTTGAGATGTAAGCCCAGTAATGGAGTCTCTGGTTCAAAGGGTATAGACATTTTAGTCCCTTTATTTGCATAATTCCAAATTGCTTTCCAAAATGGTTGTATCAATTCACAGATCCACCAACAATGTATTAGTGTGCCTATGATTCTACAACCCTTCCAACATTGACTATTGCCATTTTTGGACATTTTTGCAAATTTTCAGTGTATAAAGTGAAACCTCAAGGTTGTTTTTATTTGCATTTCTCTTATTATTGGGAATTTGAAGCATTCTTTAATGTGATTGTAAATACTCTGCAGTTCTTTGGAGAAGTGTTTGTTCATATCCTTTGGCCATTCCTTTATTAGAGAATAGCAGAGCCATCTCCACTCTTCCTGATCTGTATCTTACCACAGGACCCAGGTGGCTCCAGAGGAGAGAGTGAAGCTGATGACTTTGCCAAGCTCTGTCTCACTTAAATCCAATTCACTTGCAAGTCATGACATCACCTTCCTGATGTCTTTGGTCCTCTTTGAAAACAAAGGACAAATAATAATTGGGGAATGACTGTTAGACTTGTATATCATGTGCTGTTGTTCAGTTGTTTCAGGTGTATCCAACTCTTTGTGAACCCATTTGGGGTTTTCTTGGCAAAAATACTGGAGGGGCTTGCCATTTCCTTCTCCAGTTCATTTTATAGATGAGGTAACTGAGGCAAATAGGGTTAAGTGACTTGTCTAGGGCCACACAGCTGGTAAGTGTCTGAGGCCACATTTGAACTCAGGAAGGTGAGTCTTCCTGACTCCAGGCCCAGCACTCTGTCCACTGTGCCACCTAGCAACTCCCTATATATTTTATATGTAATATATGATAGCACATGTAGCATATATGATATCATTATATTATATAATATATACCATCTATACATACACATTATATGTGTACATGTACACACACACGTGTGTGTATATATACATATACAGTTTCTATATCTCAGATACCAAACCCTGATCAGAGAAATTTGATACAAAGATTTTCTTTTCCATTTGACCACTTCCTCTCCTATCCTCTATGTGGTATCATCTTTAATGCTACTTCTAGGACATAATTCACTCTTGGTCAAGCGCTACAACCTATATCTATCCACCATACTTCTCTCTGTTGCCTTCTGTGTGAATGACCTGCAAATTGAATTTTTCTGTGATTGTGGTATCCCATGCTTTGCAGTCCTTTAACATCTCCTTCACAGAGTACTAAATCACCATGTATTTTAATGCCCCATGAAGGACAGAGAGTCATGGGATAGGAAGGGACATTTGGAGTGTGTTCTTGATTCCAGCATGTTCCTCCTTGTTGTTCCTGGAACCCATCATCCCATTTCCTGACTACAGGCATTTCCACTGTCTGTCTGTCCCCCATGCCAGGAACTGTCTCTTGTCCTCTCCAATGCCTGGCTTCCTTCAAGTCTCAGTGAAAGCCCTACGTTCTGCAAAAAGCCTCTTCCAGTTCTCCCTAATTTTAGTGCCTTCCCTTTGAGATTATCTTCAATTTACCCTGTATTATGTATGTATATATGGTCCCTGTCTTAGTGTCCATTTTAGCTTCAGTAGTTTGAAACTGCACAAAGACTTTTTAGAGCACCCTGTATATCTTGGTATGTAGTTGTTTTGATGTTTTCTCCCCCATTAAACTGTCTTTTGCCTTTCTCTGTATCTGAAACAATTAACTCTGTGTCTGGCACACAGGAGGCACTTAATAAATGCCTGCTGATTTGGTAATAACCCCATGAAGTAAAGTACACAAAGATTATTCAGTCTATTTTACATTTAAAGTCACTGAAGCTTAGAATGGTAAAGGGTCTCACTGCTAGGAAATGTTAGAACTGGAACTTCTGACTCTAAATGTTCTTGCCACTACCCATGATGCTTTTCTACGATAGCCTCCAGCAGAGCAGTAACCAAGAATTTTTGCACTTAGGGTAGCTGAGGCCAAGCCCCACTATCAATTGAGGGGCAGGAGGGGCACTAATTACTTCCTGTAACGTACTCCTTTAACCCACCTCATCCACACACAAAGATAGTCATAACATTGATCTTGGTACTGCCCACAAATGCACCAGCTCTATGTTCAGGAATTCTGAAATCTCCTTCTCTGGCCATAATCTATTGGCTTTTTCAACTTTTCTCTGCCTTCCTTTACAAAACCCTACTCTTCATCTGCATTGTGACTGCCAATCCCTTGACCCCTCAATTATCACAAGGCCATCTCCTCTGCACTAACCATTCTCCCTTCTTTTCCCCATCTAGACTCCATGGTAACCCAATCCAATTCTACACTGACCTCTTGAATCTTGAATCTCTTATCCCACTTTTCATTATCACTGATTATCCCCAGTCAACCTTCAGCCTTGGATCCTTCCCACCATTTGCCACCTTCACTCTTACACACATGAAAATGGAGAAAATCACATAACTGTTCTGAATGGGTCCACTACAAATTTATGTTATACAACCTCAACCAGGCCCTCACTGCTGCTAGGCAATCTTACTATACCTCCTTATCCACTCACTCTCTCACTCTCCACAGTGGCTCTTCCAAACCTTTTCATCCCTCCTCCAACCTCTCATTGTTCCCTCTAACCCCATTACGTCATCTGAGAACCTTGCCTTACATTTTATGGAAAAAATTGAAGTCATTTGCCATGTGTTCCCTCTTTTTGTAAAGTGATCTACCTAAAGTGCAGGTCTGATCATGTCACCCCCTTACTCAATAAACTGCAATTGCTTCTTATTGCCTCCAGGAGCAAACATAAAGTGCTCTCTTTGGCATTTAGAGCCCTTCAATAACCTAACTTACTCCTACCTTTCCATTCTTCTTACCCCTTACTCCCCAATATCTACTTTTTGATCCATCGACACTGGCCTTCTGGCTGTTCCATGAACAAGATGCTCTATGTCTAAGCTCTGGCCACTTTCTCTTGCTGTCTCCCATGCCTGGAATGCTCTCCCTCTTCTTCTCTGACTGCTAATCTCCCCGGCTTCCTTTAAGTTCCAACTAAAATTCCATCTTTTACTCTAAGTCTCCCCTAATCTCTCTTCATTTTAGTCCCTCTGTTAATTATTTCCTATGTATCCTGTATACTGGAGTGGTTTGCCATTTCCTTCTCCAAATCTTTTTTTTTTTTTTTTACAGATGAGAAACTAAGGCAAACAGGGTCACACAGATAGTAAATTTCTGAGGCTAAATTTGAACTCAGGAAGATGAGTCTTCTTGACTTTGGGCTCAGTACTCCATCCACTGTGCGACCTAGCTGCCCTGGCAGAATGGGCAGATGAGAACAATTCATTTCAATAGCCATGAAGGTGACTGAAGCAGGTGCTGTGGCTGTGGATCACTTAGAGTGTGGTCAGACATCAAAGATGCCAAGGTCATCCACACTGCATCCCAGGCCATTACCAGTTGTCCTGACTTTTGTCTTGCCCCTAGATTTCTATGACTCATGAAGAGGGAATGAGGCCAATGACTTTTCTCGCGAATCAAGACATCATCCTCCTGATGTCATTGGTTCTCTTAGAAAATGAAGGACAATAACTTCCGTTAATTTTTCTTGGTGAGTAGTTGATAAGGTCTGTATCTACGTTGTGGGAGGTCTACCAGTGTTGTCAGGTGCTCCCTCCAAGTGGCGAATCTGCTTGCCACACCTTAGTTAGAGGTCTGGTCTCTAGGACAATAATATTTAGAACTAGAAGGGACTGAGGTAGTGTGCCAGAGTGGAGAAAGCCCTGGAGTTAGAGGAAGATCTGGGTCCAAATACTTCTCTAGACATTTATTAACTGTATGACGTGGTCCTAGGTTCAGAGATATGGACCTAGAAGGGACTTTTATGTTAACAATGAGGAAATCAAGACCCCAAATGGGGAGGTGACTTACCCAAGGTCACACAGGTGACTACAGAGGTGGAATTTGAACTCAGATCCTCTGATTCCAAATCCAGAGTTTTTTCCCTATATGGTATTATATTGTCTCAACCATATTACTGTACCCCATGACTCAAAGTTCATGTTCATGGAGCATTGAGTACAATTCCCACCAATGAGGAGAGTCTTATGCAAATGAACTTTGAGCAACATAATGTAATGACACCCTCAGGTCTACTGAGGGGCATGACACTGTTTGCCCCTGAGCCAAAGGGATCCTGACTGCTAGGCTTTTTGTATTCTTTCTAGTTTTTCTGTCTCCTCTACTAGTATTGTCTCTTTCCATGGTTGCCAGTGAAGCCTTTCTAATTTGCTGCTTTGAGTTTAAAGACATTGTATTTAAGGGTCTATTCAGGTATTTCCCAGAGTGGATAATAAGTATTTTACATAAAGTTAAATCAGCTGTTTCTGGAAATTAGGATAGGAGGGTGCTGGTAAATGTTTAGTGATCAGCTCTTGGGGAAAATAATGAACAGATTAATCTGCATTATTAACATTAAAATTTAACATTATTAACATATAATATCAACATTATTAATTTGATCAGCATTATTAACCTTCTTATATTTAACTATATCACATTCTTAAGTCTAGGCAATCAACAAAATGATAAATCAGGCCCTGATCTTTAGTGTCCAATGTGTAAATGCTCACACTGAAAATGTAACAATTGACTTTTTTCCAGCCAGTCAGAGTTGGCTCAGCCCATCTCCCAAAAAGGTTGCTTTTATCCTTTCTCCCCTCTCAGACACTTGTAAGGACAGGAAATCCTTATAGGGAGCTGTAGCCATATGGACATAGCCAGCCTATTCTTTCTCCTGAGCTCTAGACCTCTGTCTCCAAATGCCTGGAGACATCTCCACCTACCTATCCCATATATACCTCAAACTTAACATGTCTAAAACAGAACTCATTACCCTTCTCCCCCAAACTCACCCTTCTTCCTGATTCCCTCATTTCTGTTGAGGGAATCCTTCATCCTTCCAGCAATCCACATATGAAACTTAGTAGTAAACTTCCAGTCTTTACCCTCTCATACTACATCTTGTTCCAACTAATCAATTGCTGAGTGTTGTTTACCTCCACAAAAACACGTATGTCTCCTTTCCACTCACAGGGCCACCACACTAGTGCAGGGTTGTATGGGGTGTTCAAGAAGGATTACCACTTCTGCTGGGAAGGCTTGTTCATCTATCTTTGGTGTCTACCTGGCACTCAACTCTCACCTGTTGCTCCAAGAAGTTGTTGCATGTGCTACAGCCGCACTGCACTAAACCATCTGGGCAGGTGGCTAAACTAGGTTGAGGGTAACTGATAGGTCTCAAACCCATTGGTGAGTTAGAGGGGTGTCTACCCCAAGCGTGTGAAGACTTCCCCCAGCAGAATGGGCAGATGAGAACAGTTTGTTTCAATGGCCGTGAAGGCAATGAAGCGGGTGCTGTGGAGTGCTTGTTGTAATTGTTGTTGTTGCCGTTGTTTATCCTTTGTTCTCAGAGAGAACCAATAACATCGGGAGGATGATGTCTTGACTTGCAAGTGAGTTGGATTTAAGTGGAGCAAAGTCATTGGCCTCATTCTCTCTTCGTGAGTCATAGAAATCTAGGGGCAAGACAAAAGTCAGGATGACTGGTAATGGACTGGGATGCAGACCTTGGCATCTTTGATGTCTGACTACGCTCTAAGTGCTCCACAGCCACAGCACCTGCTTCAGCCACCTTCATGGCTGTTGAAATGAATTGTTCTCATCTGCCCATTCTGCCAGGGCAGCTAGGTGGCACAGTGGCTTACTATTGCCTCCAGGAGCAAAGTCATCGGCTGCTCAAAGTCATCAGCCTCACTCCTCCAGAGTCCTCAGAGTCCAGTGGCAAGACAGAGGTCAGGACTGGAGTTCTTAGAGCTTAGTCAGACGTCAAAGATGCCAAGGTCATCCACCAAATCCCAGATCAGTCATTCTGACTCATCTTGCTGCTGGACTTTGATGACTCAGGAAGAGAGTGAGGCTAATAACTTTGTGTAACTCTGCCTCACTTAAATCCAACTCATACATCACCCCATGATGTCATTGGACCCTCTCTGCCTCTGTCTTTTGCCTTGGTTTCCCCTCATGCCTGGAATGCTCTCTCTCTATCTTCTCACCTCTGCCCTTGGCTGCCATCAAAGTTCAACTCAAATGCCACCCTCCTCTATGAGGTCTTTCCTGATCCCTTCCCCCCCAACCCCAGGTGCTGTAACCTCACCCCCTCACATACCCTCTACCAAGAAATTACATTGTGCCTAGGATGATGAGATCATAGATCTAGGTTAGAATATGATATTTGCTTTATATCTGGTTATATGTGTGTATGTTGTTTTTCCTTCTGTAATCACCTTGAGGCAAGAACTGTTTCATTTTTGTTTCTGTATTCCCAGTGCCTAGCACATAGTAGGTACTCAATAAATATTTGTCAAAAGCAGGATGATTTCAGAAAAACCCGGAAAGAGTTAAATGAACTGATGCAAAGTGAAGCAAACAGAACCAGAAGAACATTGTATGATGAAGAACTGTGAATAACTTCACTATTCTCTATAATACAACAATCCAAGACAATCCCAAAGGACTTATGATGAAACATGCTACCAGACTTCAGAGAAAGAACTGACACTGTCTGAATACAGACTGAAGCATACTATTTTTCACTTTCTTTCTTCTTTTCTTTCTTTCTCTTCTTTCTTTTCTTTCCTTCTTTCTATCTTTCTAGTCTTCATGTACAAAATGACTAATATGGAAACGTTTTACATGATTGCACATGTATAACCTGTATCAGATTGCTTGCTATCTGGGGGTGGGGAGGAGGGAGGGATAGAATTTGGAACTCAAAACTTTTTTTTAAAACGTTTTAGCATGTAATTGGGGGAAATAATAAAATAATCCTTGTTAAATGAACAAATGAAAAGAAATATCGTTCTGGAGTCTTTTGTAGCCCATGAATTAATGACTTTTTTCTCTGACTAAATCTGTAAGCCATCACTTCAGTTCATCTCATCTCCTTTGAAGTCTCTTGACTGCATTCCAGAATTGAACTGATAGGTGAAGCCAGGTGAAGAGGATGGGAGTCAGCGTCCAGTACCATTGAGGCTCTGGTGGCCTTCCTGGAGTCATACGGGAGCTGACCCAACCATCCGACAGATTTGTAGTAGCCATGTCAGCAGCCCAAATCCTCAAACCTGGCCCCACTGAATGCTTGCTCTCCAGCACACCCCTCCATTGGCGTCTTCTTTTTAAACTTGATCGACATTTCTATTTAAAAAAAAAAAAAGTCCTGTAGCTCAAAAAAGCCCGGAGGCATGCTTCCTTCCCACTGCTTACTCAGCTTTTGCGCTGAAAGCGCCACTTTTGGAATCCTATTCTACGTGTCCACTTGAATAAGTGCCTTCCACTGGGCTCTGGTTTGGTTCGCATTCTCCCTGATCCTATTTTAGCTCACTTTACTCTGACAGCCCCTTTACCTGCCATGTGCAAGTGATTTCCATCCCGCAGGCCGCCCCTCACCTCTCATTAACAGGCAGCCAACGGGATCAGCCTCAGGAAAGATGTTGGAAGCAACAGGAACAGGCAAAGGCAGAATTATGTGAGGTTGAACTTGACAGACTTGGCAGAGATGAAGCCACCAAAAATATAGGCTTTGTCTCCATCGTGTTTTGATTCCATCTTCATTGCCTACCTTGGTTAAAAAAGAATGTACTTAATGTAATGCTACAGACGTTAGCCAAAACCAATTGGAGAGGACCAAGGGCGGGTTGAGTAACATCGATGCCTTCGGATTTCATGATAGGACCTTCATTGTAACTCTGAGACTTGGTGTTGAAGCCTTGGCCATTAGCAGGTTTTCATTTTTGCACCTACAGCCCACCACTGCTCTTCTGCAAATATGTAATCAACTCTGCTGCTGGACCAGGACTCATTGGCCTCTCTCTGCGTATTTTTACCTTCTAGTGCCTTGGAGCTTAGAATAAAAAGGTCTAAAAGAAATGTCTTTTAAAACTTTTAGTAAACATGGAAATAGAACCCATGGACAAAAACACCAAGTGGAAAAAACATTTTTCAATCTAGGTTAAGTGAAAGCAGCAGGCTGAAGTGAATTTTCAGGAACCCATGTGACCTGAAATGGTCCCACTTCTCCCCAAATGTCTTCAACTCTCCCCCTTGTATGTATCATAGTTGTGCAAAGAGAGTGAACTAGGTATACCCAGGCATGCTGGCAATCTGTGGAACAAACATTATCATTGGCCCTTCTCTTCAGAGGATCTTACTTTATAAAAAGAAGGGAAGAACCCAACGGTAATTTTTGTCCCAGGGTGGGTAGGCACTATAGGCCTATGTTTCATGCGCATGTATGGTGAGCACCAGAAAGACAATGGAGTGTGGAGGAAGAGCAGAGGACAGGTGGTCCCTTGAGCTGGCCATGGGAAATTTTTCTGGTGCTCTCATTCAAAGCCCCAATAGCTGACATATGTCAGTCATGGCTACTTTTATCAACCTTTCTATGAGGGTATTTAGGAGAGTCAGATTATAGGAAGCAGACTGGGATCTCTAGGACTAAACTGACATAGTGGCACAAGTGCCTACAGTGATAGTTAATAGAGTGAGAGAAACGGAAAAAATAGTTGAGTATTTTTCTGAGGTCAGAAGCTGCACACTTTCTGCACCAGAATTAGGAAAAGAAGCATAGGATTTGGGGAGCTCTCTTTTCACAGGCGGGGCCTTCTGAAAAGCTATCCCAAATTCAAAGTATTCTGTGAGTATTCATCCAATCAAAATTATAACTCATGAGCCCCCACTGGTGTGTTCGTTTTTACTAGTCAAAAAATATATTTAATTCAAAGCAAAGGCAATTACTGAAATAGCGTATGGTATGAAAATAGTAATAGAATTTCTTCTTCATTAGCCTGAGGACATTCTCCCGCCAATATCTATATCATCCATGGAAAGAGTGAACACACATAGGAAACATGTGTGGAGTACACACATAGGAACACACGTGACCAAAGAGCATCTATGGAGAGCACATATGTAGGGAACATATGTGGTCAGGGAATATATGCTAGGGCATACACCAGGAATGCCATCAGGCCAGGGAACACTTATGGAACATGTGTTCAGGGAACTTGTGGGAGCAGTGAGATTCACACCTCAGATGTGGCAGGGCAGCTGAAGTACTTTGGTGACATTTTTCCGTTATTCTCTCTGCTCTCCATTGGGCATTTCATCTCTTCTTGAAATTGTTTTACTTGTCTCATATTTGCTGCTCTTGTGGTCTTGCAGTCTCTGAGTATCAATATGCTCATCTCTTTGAAGCCTTTTGTTGACCATCTGGCCTGCTGCCTCTTCAGGCTTCCCTGCCTTTCTCCAAGACCGTTCAAATCCCACCTTCTGCTTGACTTTCCTGGTTGCCCTCACCACTGGTTCTTTCCCTCTGAAATTACCTTCCATCTACTCATATATATCTTGTATGTACACAGCTGTTTGCAAGCTATCTCCCCATCTGAATGTGAATTCCTAGAGGACATAACCATGTTTTTGCCCTTATTTCAAACCCCAGCACTTAGCACAATGCCTAGTAGGCACATGGTTAGTGCCCAATAATGTTTGTTGACAAACTGAAAATTTCTCCCTAAAGAGGGCAAGCTGGCTTTTTTTTTTTTAGTCCATAGCTATGGTGACTATAAGCCACAAATTCAGCTAAAGACTTGGAAAAAAGCTAGGTAGAGGGCCCCCATGCTAGTCTATCATTTGTACTCTATGTCTGAAGCTGAAATATGGTCCATTGCTCTGACTTCGGGCCAGAAATTCCCACTCTCTTCTCCAGCTTAGCATGTAAATGAATTTGAGTCCAAACAAAAGTTAAACAAAGTAGGCCTTAGCCCACCTGGCCTTGTCTTTATTACACATATCTATCACAGACAAACCCTCCTAAATCTGATACTGTATTGTGGGCAGGGAAAAACCTTCCCTATTTTCTTATGGCAGTAATGATCAGATCCAGCTGCCTATATGAATCATACCAGCTGGATTTATTATGTATTCCCCATCACTAGAGAAGAGTACTTGGCTGGTATATAAGACACTTATGCCCCTAGGGGGAAGAAAACCCCTAAATCTGTGCATAAGTAATGTACAGGAGTAAGCAAGATGGCCCAGCAGATAGAGTAGGTAGGGCCTGGAGTCAGGAAGACCTGAGTTTAAATCCAACCTCAGACACTTACTAGCTGTGTGCACCTCAGCAACTCACTTAACCTTTGTCTACTTCAGTTTCCTCATCTGTAAAATGGGGATAATAATAGCACCTATTTCTCAGGGTTGTTGTGAAGACCAAATGAGATATATTTGTAAAGTGCTTAGCCCAGTGCCTGGCACACAGTAGGTGCTAGATAAATGTCAGCTATCATATTCATTAATAGTAGTCATAGTTTTAGTATTATTACAGAGGTTTCTCCAACAATCTGTTAATAGAGTTAATTAATCATATGGATACATAAGGCTCAGGGATTATTTTTAATGCTGTAGAACTGCCTGATAGAATAATACACATAACATAGAAAAAGATAAATAAATGAGGGAGTGTGGGAACTAGGAGGCTGAACTAGAAGATTTTGGCTTAAATTCTCCTGTTACTGTCTGGGTGACCTTGGGCAAGTTACTTCATCTCTCTGGGCCTTGGTTTTCTTGTCTGCAAAATAAAGGGCAGGACCAGATGATCCCTAAGGTCCCTCCCAATTTTGCTTCTTATGTCCCCCTGAAAATGGAAGAATCCTACAAACCAGCTTACGCTCACCACCTAGATAAAAAGTGAGAGCTTGCAGCGCCACCTACTGGCTGAAGGAGTCTGATAGCATCCACCTGAGAAAGCATCATTCCCTACTCGTGGCTTCTCCAGCGCCATCACTTCTTTTAATCATCCTGTATTTACATGTCCAGTTATTTTGGGGAGACATAAAAGAAGTTTAAAAATCAATACTGAAAATGCCCTCAGAATTCTCTTCACACTGGAAGCTCACTGCACCCCTGGGCTTCACACATTGAAAGTACCCTGCCTGCCCCACTGTGGTCTATCCCTCTGATTGGCTGGTCCCTTCCAGAGCATCCATTTTAAGGAAGGTACCTAGGCCATCCATGTCTTCATTTATCCTCTCCCCCCAGTACCTTCAACTCTGCCTATCTTTATTCATCTTCCTTTTGTACGTTGTCTTGTCCCATTAGAATGTAAGCAACTGGAGGGTGGGGACTTTCTTTCTGTACATATTTGTATTCTCCGAGCTTAGCCCAGTGCCTGGCACATGGTAAGCTCTTAATAAATGCTTGTTGACTTGATATAACCCTGAAAACTAAAACATCCAATCACAGAACAGTATTGCTTCAAGGAACCTCAGAGATTCCAATCCTGATTCTGCCAGTGACTATCTGGATAACTTTGAGTATGGCATTTCACTTTCTGGGCCTATCTTTCCTCATCTGTAAAATCAGATGTCTACAGCAGATGACCCTTAAGCTCCTTTCCTTTCTAAATGCTATATTATTTTCTATCGCCCAGTCTTAGCGTTGGAACTTTGAGGCCAGCTAGTCCAAACCCCTCATTCATTCATTCATTCATTTATTTATTTTTTGCATGTTTATTTGTTCATTCTTTTATTCATTCATTTATTTTAGGCAATAGGGTCTAAGTGACTTGCCCAGGGTCACATAGCTGGTCAAATTTGAACTCAGGTCCTCCTGACTCCAGGGCCAGTGCTTTATCCACTGCACCAACTAGCTGCCCCCAAACCCCTCATTTTTACAGATGAGGAAACTGAAGCTGAGAGAGACTTAAGTGAAAAGCCCATAGTTGCACAGCTAGTAAGTAACACAGTTGGGATTTGAACCCAGGTTTTCTTTTCTCCAAGTCTAAAACTCCAACTACTGTACCATACTGCCTCTCCTACCCAATATATCACTTTATGAGAGAGGAAGCTAAGTCCTCCTGAGAGAAAGTGACTGGCCCAAGTCACACAGCTAATAAGTAGCAGGCCTGAAACTCTAGCTCAAGTTTTCCAACTTCTTGTCTTATGGTCTTTCCCCTACACCATGTTTCTTTCAAAAGATAATAGAAAGCACCTCCATTGAGGTAGTTTTTTATTAAAGCTGTATTTTCCTAACATCAAAGTAACAGACTTAGTTAAAGGGGTGAAATCAACGGCAACTTGGATGTATATAAACAACAAATAACCATGCAACCTGGGCAAATGAACTGCTACCTGGGTGTCCCCAAAGGAACAGAACTACTTAAGTAGCCTCGGATATTTAAGGGCCAATTCTGGGCAAAATTATAAAGTACTGACAGCTAGCCTTTACATAGCACTTTAAGGCTTGCAAAGCACAGCATATGTTATCTTTTTTTTTTTTCCCTTTTTTAGGCAATTTGCCCAGGGTCCCACAGCTAGTAAGCATCTGAGGCCAGATTTGAACTCAGGTCCTCTTGACTCTAGGAGTGACACCCTATCCACTACACCACCTAGCTGGCCCCACAGTATTCATTATCTCTTTTGATGCTCACAACAGCTCTACTGGATGGGGGTGCTATTATTATCTCCATTTTACGGATTAGGAAATTGAAGCTTGAAGAGGTTAAAATGTTACTTACCCAGAAACAAATAGCAAACAAGTGTCAGGAGAAGGGGGGCGGGAGTAAATTTTAACTCAGAGCTTCCTATTTCCCAGTCTAACACTTCATGCATTGCACAACTTCTAGGTAGAATTTACGTCTGGCACCCCCAGCCTACACCCTTTTCTCCTGTCAGTACGTCTTCTTCGCCTTCCTTCCTATCGTCAATCTCCCAGTGTGAGGGGTTTACCAGAGGCAGCTGGAGCTGGCTCAAGAGCTGATTGCTACAATGATCTGAGACAATTCCAAGGGACTCATGATGAAAAACTCTATCTACTTCTAGAGAGAGAACTGATGAACTCTGAATGAAGATGGAAGCATATTTTTTTTTCACTTCCTTTATTTTTCTTGCTTTTTTTTGCAACATGGCTAATATAGAAATGTTTTGCATGAAAAAAATAAAATTAAATTAATTTTTTTAAAAGAGCTGGTTGTTAAATTTTCAGTGTGAGTATTTACTCCTTGAAAGTCAACAAATAAGACAGATTAGGGCTTAATTTGTTCTGTTGACTGTAGACTTAAGAAAGTGGAGAAAATGTTAATGCAAATTAACCTTAAAAGTATGTCCTATGTACGTTCTTTTACAAAGAGTTGATTTTGAAACATTTATCAGTATGTGCCATTACTCAATACCCTCACACTGTCTTTCTCCTCTGATCCATCGGTGACTCATTAATGACTCATAATTACTAATAGTGACCCCTTTTATGAATTTGAACTTTTAATAGAGAGCAAAGTCTAGTATGGGCTTCAGATGAAATTTTAATGGTGGAATTTCAGGCATCAAGATCAGTAGAATATTTATTGTTACGATTATGATTTTATCAGGATGATTTTCTTGAGAGATGAGCTTGCCACCACCCCAGAAATCAGACAGCATAGATGGCTGCCCACTATGGCTCTCAGAACAGTTCTAGGCCTACTCTGAATCCAAAGGGCACCTGTAAAGCCCACACCTGTTACTAAGGCCACCAATGAGATCTGAGGGCATGAACTTGTCTGAACTTGTTGCCAAAGGCCTGGGGTTCTTGGTTTAAAGAGCCTGGGCCGGCACCTGTTTGGTTATTGGCCAGGTGAGCGAAGGTGGTCTCTGAACAGCAGCAAACAGCCAAGGGGAGAATGAGAAAAGGCAGAGGATTTTAAAAGGCACACCTGGTATACCGCTTTCCTTCTACAATCAAGGTGAAGACTGAGCACACACAAAACAGAAAATTCAAGGCAGCAAATGTTCCTGAAATCGCATTACAGATATTCAGATGTGGCATGCCATTGTATTGCTATTCCACTAACACAAAATACACATAGATCATAGTAAAATAAATGCAAAAAAAAAGGTTAGGTTTCTATAGCATCTTAGAGTTTTCGAAGTACTTTCCCCACTACAACCCTTTGAGATAGGTAAAGCATGTGTTGTTAAGCCCATTTTGTTATCGCTCAGTCATTTTCAGTCATGCTCGACTTTTCATTACTCCATTTGTGATTTTCTATGCTAAGATACTGGAGTGGTTTGCCATTTCCTTCCCCAGCCCATTTTTACAGATGAAGAAATTGAGGAAAATCCAAAGAAAATTGAAATGACTCACCCAGGGTTCCCATAGCTAACTAGAAGCAGAGCCAAAGGTTGAACCTATGTCTTGTGGTTCTCTGTCTGTCTTTTCTCTATTGTCCTGTTGGAGGAGCAGCTTGTATTCCTGCTGATTCATATAACCAACTTCCTAAGGCCTCCCTTCACACACCCAGTGTTCAAGTTAAGTAGACTACTACATCTTTTCCAAACTTGATATTCTCTCTCTTCATGCCTTTGTCCCATCTGTCCTCTAGTTCCCAAATGTACTCTTTCTTCACCTCCATCTCCTAAAATCCTTGGCTTTTTTCAAGGCTCATTTCAGAGGCCACCTTCTATCTACACCACCCGTTTCCTGACATGCTCCCCCCATCCCCAACTGTTAGCATGCTCTCAGTCCTCAAATTTGTTGTATTTAATTACCTATGTATATGACGTATTCCCTCTCCTCACCTAGAATGTAATCCCATTGAGGGCAGGAATTACTTCCTTTTCTTTTTTGTATTCTCAGAACATAGCACAGTGTCTAGCCCACTGAAGACATTTAATAATAATGTTTGCTAAATTGAAAATATGTTTTCCAAAGAGACGCCATTTCCTGATTCTCCACATCTCTCACTATCTCTACTGCTTACCAGCGCATATTGCCTGGTAGAGTCAATCATTTTTCCAGTGGGTTGGTTCTGTTTTCTCTTATAGGCTCTATGCTCTTGGAAGGGAAGAATCCTTTCTTATTTGTGATTCTCTATTCCCTGGGCCAAGACCAGAACCTTGTAAGCACAGGAAATGTTTCCCAAACAAACAAATATTACACTTCTCTCGGACTCCACTAAGAGTTCAGCTGCTTCAGCCTTCTCTGAATGAATCTGGAGTCTTGGAGAAGGAAGAGCTTTGAGGGTCTTGAGAGTGTTAGGGAGGGAGCAGAGCTTCCTTCCTTCCATGGCACATTTTCCTTTCCCAAGTCCTGAAACTGTGGGTCAAGCAGGTGAATCTCAGGTATGCAGGCTTCTTTTCTGGTCTTTCAAATCACTCATTGCACAGATTGGACCAAACCTGAGATACACCACTGGGGTAAGGAGCTGTGGGTAAGAAAACGCCTCTACTAATGCAGATGAGTACTTTTTCTGCAATTCAGTCTTAGAGAGTTGCCTGGGCCACTCAGAGATACCGAAGGATAAGAAGTATGTAATAAGGTTCCAGCCTCTGTTTGAGGCTTCTTTGGCCCCAGCACTGTGATATTTCAGGAAAGAGACAAGAGACAGACAGGCAGACAGAGACAGGGAGACAGAGAGAGACACAGAAATACAGAGACACAAACACAGGGAGAGAGAGACAGAGAGACATAGACAGAGAAGACGATAGAGAGAGATAGGGAGAGACAGAGAGATAGAGAGACAGAGAGAGAAAGAGCACAAATCATCCAGCCTCCCAGAGGCAGTTGGAACTGGCTCAAGAGCTGATTGTTTACAATGATCCAAGACAAGACAAACAAGGACTCATAATGAAAAATTCTACCTTCTTCCAGAGAGAGAACTGATGAACTCTGAGTGCAGATGGAAGCACATTTTTTTCGCTTCCTTTATTTTTCTTGTTTTTTTTTTTGCAACTTGGCTAATATGGAAGTGTTTTGCATGAAAAAAATAAAATGAAATGAAAATTTTTAAAAGAGCTGATTGTTAAATTTTCAGTGTGAGTATTTACACCTTGGAAATCAAATAAGACAGATTGGAGCTTAATTTGTTCTGTTGACTATAGATTTAAGAAATGTTGGAGAAAATGTTAATAATGCAAATTAATCTTAAAAGTTTGTTCTGTGCACATTCTTTTTCAGAGTTGATTGTGAAACATTTAACCAATATGCTTCATTACTCAATACCCTCATGCTGTCTGTTTGAGGAAGATTTTCAAAAATAAATGAAACAGAAAAATGGCTTCTCTCCAGAGCTGTCCTTTGATAAAATTCTAAAAGAGAAAATTTTTCCCCCATCCACACCCTTCCCATTCCCCAACCCAAACCTTACCCTTTTCTCCTCCATTCCTGCCACAATGTCACTAGGGAGGAAGCCTGGTGTCCCTGCTGCCCAGCTACTCCCCTCCTCCCCACCCCCAATCCGCCAGCTACTCCACCTTTTCTCCTGAGCTTATCTTCTCTCTCTGGAACATCATCAGGTCACCCTCTTGTCACAAAGGGTCCTACATCCACACAGAAGTCTCCCCCATCTTGTAAATCCTTGGCTTTGATGGTCCTTGTGCTGTATACTCTTTTCAATGCCAGTTTCTGTGCCAGTGTATTCCTCACCGTTGCCAACTTCACAACCCTCTTCCCTCCTGAACCCTGGAACTCTGATGGCTGTCCATTGGGGATGGCATTTTCAAAAGTCACACACAGCTTTTTACCCAATGGAATCAACTCACTGAGTCCTTCCTGGCTTTCCCACTTGCGTCCATGGCACTGGACACTCCTTCCAGAAATTCCACTTCTCCTACTTCTCTGATGGCTCCTTCTCTGTTTCTGTCACTGGCCCCACTTTCTGCTCCCTAACTATAGACGCTCCTCCAGGTTCAGCCCTTGACCCTCTCCTCTTCTCTCCATAAATCTCACTGTTAGCAATGATCCTCCTCTATTCTCTCCACTGTGTGAATGACTGCAAAGTCTCGATTTTCAGCTTTTGCCTCTCTTCCTAGTACTACTGTATACTTTGAACTACCCACTGCACCACATATACGAAAACTATCATCTCCATTTTGACATCATCTTGTCACCTCAAATTTACTGTGTTCAAAAACAGAACTATCCCCTTCACTCTCGAGATAGCTTCCTTTAACATTCCCATTGCTATTGATGGGACCACCGTGATCTGAACTCTTTAGCTTTCTCCCCCCCCCCATCCCTTCCCACCTTCTGAACTCCCTCTTCCTATCAAGGTCACTAGCAGCTTCCCACTCAGCCTCCCACCCTGGGTGTCATCTTGACTCCTCTCTCTTACCCCTCCTCCCCACCCCTGTCTGTCACCAAGGCAATACCTCTTCTATGTATCTGCCTTTCTCCATTCTCACAGTCACCTACCTGATGCACGTCCTCATTACAACACTCCTCATACAAATAAATTTTGAGCTGGTCTATTTTTTTCTCAAGTTTCTCTCTACCCCAATCCATCCCCCACTTAGTTGCTGAATTGAGGCAAACTGAAGTTAAAAATCGTATTGAGTCACATAGCTAGTATGTATCTGAGGCAGGATTTGAACTCAGGTCTTCCTGACTCCAGGTTCAGTGCCCTATCTACCATGTCATCTACCTGCATTTGAGTGACGCCAACAAGTGGGTCTCAAGCCTCCATTTGCAAGCCTTCAATGAAAGGGATTACAGTACCTCCCGAGACAGCCCTTTCTACTTTCAGATGGTTCCAAACATTGTGAAAATTTTCTTTGAATCAAACCTGAATTTGTCTGTGGGTAACTCCTTTCCCCAACCCACCCTGGTTCTCTAAGTCTATGATCCCATGATACGAGGTCCCCTCCTACCTTTCCAGACTCCTTACACCAAACAGAATAAGTCAAATGACTTTTTTTCCATATGAGAGCTCCGCCAAAACTTAGAGGAAATGTCATATCCTGCAGGTTTTCTCCTTTTTGTTTCTTTCCTTCTTCATTCATTCCTTCCTTCCTTCCATTCTTTCTTTACTTTATTCTTTCTCTCCCTCTCTCCTTACTTCTCTCCCCCCTCCCTTCCTTCCTTTCTTCCTTCCATCCTCCCTCCCTTCTCATTCTTTCTTTCTTCCTTCCTCCCTCCCTCCTTCCCTTCCTTCCATCCTTCCTTCTTTCCTCTTTCTTTCATCCTCTCTCTCTTCTTTTTCTTTCTTCCTTCCTCTCTCCCTCTCTTCTCTCTCTCCCTCTGTCTGTCTCTCTCTCCCTCTCTCTCTCTTCCTTCCTTCCTTCCTTTCTTTCTCTATTTTATCCAGGCTAGAAGTACAGTGGCCACTCACGGGCTTAGTCTCATTACTGACGAGCACAGAAGTATTGAACTGCTCTGTTTTTCCAACCTGAGTTGATTCAACCCTCCTTAGGCAGCCTGGTAGGCCCCTGCTCTTCGGAAATCACCATATATTGTTTGACTTCATATGGACACCAATCAACTTAACCCACTGAAACCCAGTACACCTGAGCTCAAGTGATCCACCAGCCTCAGCCTCCCTATTAGCAGGGATTACAAACAAGCAGCACCAGGCCTGACCAAAAACAAGATATTTTGAAGGAAGAGTATGTTTGAGAGAAGCCAACAGTAATTGTAAACCAATTAACATTTGAATTTTGTAAATCAAGGGCGGTTCATACTGTTGAAAATATTTTTTTCCAAACAGGCTACATATATATTAGAGCAAACATTTTAGGCAAGTGTGGTGAAGCATGAGAGGGAAATTTGCTTCCCCACCCAAATATCAGTTACATGGTTCTCATTATTCCTGGTGACAAGTAAAGTTTATGATATTGACACTGGAGCAGGGTGTGCCTGATTTTATAGAGTTATCATTTACAGCCTTAATGGTCTGACCACCTTATCTTTCACAAAACTGGGGGTGTCACTAAGGAACAAAGTTCATACAGATTTCCCAACCAGCCCCTCCATAAGGACCAACACATTCACCCATTCTAGTTGCTCAGAGGCCTTACAATGAAAATGCTTCAGCCCTGACAATCTAGTGAAACACCAGGGATCAAGGTGGTAGTCAGGGCACTCAGGGCGTGGAACGTGTCGGCTCTCCAAAGCCCTGGTAGAACAGGAGCTGTCTTCTTGTAGAGAAGGCTGTGTTTAGGACATAAGTGGACAATCTTAGATTGTCCCTAGCCATTGACCAAAATCATTTTTCACAAACAGAGCTATTTTTATTCATGGGGTCTAGCTCTGGATTGGCCCTTTGATGGCCCCATCTAGTGCAGCTCTTCCATTTTATAGATGAGGAAACTTTTGAATAAAAGACTAAATAACCTACCCAAGTTTATACAACTCGTAGCTATCAGAGCCAAGATTCAAACCCACATTTTCTGACTCCAAATCCAGTGTTCTCTCCCCCTCCCCCAAACCTTCTGTTTCTCTTTTTATTTTTCTTCTGGATCAGTCTGTGACTTCAATTGACCTAATATGTCAATACTTCTGTGCTGGTCAATATTGAGATTGTGCCCATGAGTGGGCACTGTACTGATACCTGGGTAAAATAGGGAAAGAAAGAAAGAAAGAAAGAAAGAAAGAAAGAAAGAAAGAAAGAAAGAAAGAAAGAAAGAAAGA
>NW_020945064.1:12967168-13067657 GCF_900497805.2 Vombatus ursinus | reverse complement strand
AGAAAGAAAGAAAGAAAGAAAGAAAGAAAGAAAGAAAGAAAGAAAGAGAAGAAAGAAAGAGAAAGGAAGAAAGAAGAGAAAGAGAAAGGAAGGAAGAAAGAAAGAAAGAAGAAAAGAAGGAAGGAAGAAAAGAAAGAAAGGAAGGAAGGAAGAAAAGAAGAAAGGGAGGGAGGGAGGGAGGGAAGAAGAGAAGTTTTGGTTCAGTCAGATATGGTGATGTCTACATGAGGCCCAGCATCTGAGAATTACAAGGACAGTGATGAGATAAGAGGGCTCAACCAAAGCTTCCTTCCAATCCCCATCATCTACTTCCCAGGAATGTGCTTCCTTTTAATTTCTCATGCGCCATCTCATTTTTTTTCCTGTTGGGTTACAGTGCAAATTCTTTTATTCCTCTCCAGACTCTTTTCCTGCCTTTCTGGACCTCTTTCTCCATCCCACCCTCTCAGCAGCTTTTTCACTCGGAAGATGCCTTCACCACCATTGCTTAGAAATCTTTTAACCCTAAAAGATCCCTCTACCCTCATGGCCCTTTCCTTTGATCAGCTCTTCCTGTTTTAAGGAAGGGACCAGGCTAGCCATATTCCCTCCCCCATTTCTCTCCATACTCAGCTCCTGGCTCTCTCTTCACGATGCTCTAACAGCTTTCTCACCCAGGAGCATCTCTCCACTCTTGCATCTGCTTCCTCTGATTGGACGCTTCCTCCCAGAACTTCCATTTTAAGGGTATCCACTCCTTCATTCCTCTCTGGGCTCTGCTCCTGACTCTCAGGACTTCTCCATCGTACCTCTGCATGACTGCCCTCCTCCATTGCTTTTCAGCTTCCCTTTGTGTGTTGAATTCCTCCATTAGAACTGTAAGTCCCTTGAGGGCAGGGACTGTCTTTCTTTTTACTTCTATTTGTATTCCCAATACTTAGTACCATGCTTGGTACATCATAAGCACTTAATAAATACTTGATGACTTTACCTGTTGATTTGGTGAGCAAACAGGGAAGAAATGGGCAAGTATATTTCTAATCCCCTCTCTTTCCAAAACAAAATGATCTCTCTGACCCCAGAAGGTCCGTATAAGAAGAGATCTGGCTTCCATTCCCTACTGTGCACATCCATGGAAGCTAGCCTCATTTGAAAACAGCTATAAGGCCTTTGTGGATCAGGCTGTGATTTCTTTGGTTAAGTCATAGTGGGTCATGTCTATATGAGGCTCAACATCTGGCTATTTAGAAATAACTGGGTAAGTGACTACTTTTCCATTACTGGCAAGCTGTTGAATGTTATATTGACACCAATCAAGGGGACTTTCCATTAGTTAGTGATGCAAACTACTGAACCTTTCCAGTGGGCGATAAGGTACAATGTACCTTGCCAATTCAATTTGACAAACATTTATTGAATACCTACTAGGGCCAAGGCTGAGAAGCAATGTAGCATAGTGGATGGAGAGCCAACCTCAGAGTCAAGAAGCCCTGTGTTCAAGCTCTGCCTTTGACATGTACCAGTTATGTGACTCCAGTCAAGTCACTTTATTTCTCAGCATTCCAATGCTCTAAATTATAAAAAGAGAGCCGACATGCATCAGTGGAGAACTTTTGCTCACTAGGAGTTCCCTACACCAATGAAATCACGGGTTTGGACCCTGCTCCCCTTCTTGGAAGATCTCTAGAATTAGTGAAAGAAGAGGGGAATCTACCTTCTTGGAACCTTGTGGCACATCCACCCACCCTTCTCTGGGAGTTCCTTGAGGGCTGGGCTATTCTTTGCCTCTTTATATCCCCAGCACTTAGCACAATGCCTGGTGATCAATAAGTGCTTAATAAATGTTTACTGATCAACTGATTGACCTAATTTGGTGATCAGGATGCCAACAGCTCAGTCATTGGGCTTAGTGGGTTCCTAGGATCCAGAGCTGGAAGGGATCTTCAAGATTATCTAGCTACTAGATAAGGGGCAGGGACCTGAAGCCTTGAGGCCACACGTGGCCTGATGACTACAGGTTCCCACCCTTGACTTCTAGTCCCTCCCAGCCCCACCCCTACTCATTTTATGTGGGAGGGAATTGAGGCCCAGAGACAAAAGACTCACCTGAGGACCCACAGAGGAAACAGCAAAGTGTGAATTTAAACCTAGGTCCTTTGATTCTATAGCCAATGTTTGTACCATTAATAAATCTACCATCTCTATGCCCACACACTGTTTCATGGCATTCAGCCCAAGCCCTTAGTCAGTCAACAAGCCTTTATTAGTGTCCACTATGTACCAGACACTGTGCTAAGCTTTGGGGTTACAAAGAGAGGCCTCCTCTCCAAAACAGCCCTTACCATCAAAGAGTTCATATCCTAACGGGGAAGGCAACATGTTAACAAGTATATACACGTAAGATATACACAGGGTGAATGGGAGATGATCTCAGAGGAGAAGGCACTAGCAGTTTGGGGGAAGGGGGAGGGGAGACAGGAAGAACTGAGAAATGCCCACCATAGAAAAAAATAAAATTTGGGCTGAGTCTTGAAGGAAGCCAAGGAACAAAGATGAGAAAGGAGAACAGTCCAGGTTTGGGGGTGGGATGGGGGGCAAGCAGCCTATGGAAAGATAGATTTGGGAGATCAAGGAACAGTAAGGAGGTGAGTGCCACTGAATTGTGGAATACATGGAGGGAGGGCAGTAAGGTATAAGAACGGAAAGGTAAGAAGAGGTAGGTGGTGAGAGACATTTTATTTGTTCCTTGGCCATGTCTCTGGATTGAGGATGGTGCTAGGCAAGGTGATCAATATCATTCCATCTCCCCATCGCATCAAATCAGGCATCAACTGAGGCATGGAGTCCCCAAAGGAATCATGTCCTCAAGGCCTTTAAGGTGCTCTTAGCCACCTCTTGGGAATCCAAGGTGGCTCTGAAGACTTTTCAGATTTGTCAGAGAAAACCTTCCTGGACAGATCAATTTAATTCAATTCAATTAATCCACCAGGCACTGACATCACACTTATTATGTATCAGGTACTGGTGACAAGGACAAAAACTATTAAGGATAAGATTGTGAAGTTTCATCATTTTGCTGGGGGAGGGTAGCAGTGCCATGAAGTAATACACAGCCCAGGCAAGCAGTCTAGAGTCTGTTAATTAATTTCCCCTGGTGGCCCTATCTTGCTGACAACCTTTTCTGTCCACATGTCATGATTGGTTATGTGCTGTGAATAAGAGCAGTGGTTTCCTGCTCCTCCAGCATGTCAAGGCTGTGAAGATGGGTTGCCACACGTCCTGTGTCAGCTTTCCTTAGGCACTTCTCAGAAATGGGACCAATGAGCTTTGTATCAACGAAGCCCCAAGTATCGCCCTGGTGACGTCAGGGTTCACAATCAGATGAAGAGATGAATGGGGTTGGTACTGCTGAAAGCCTCGGGGCAGAGTCCAGAGCATAAATTCTTATCTCACCAAGGAAGCTTCTGAATTGTTCATGGCAGAGCCAGAACTGGGGCTGGTCTCTATGGAAATTGATATTGCCGGGGGCCTAGAACACTGTATTACTGGAGACAAAATCATGGGTTCAATCCCCAGCAATTGTAAGGGGAAAAACCATGACTTTTAGGCGGAAGACATGGGTTAAAATCCAGACTCTGCCACTTGCTGCTTATGACCATGAGCAAGTCATTTGCCCATTCTGCTATTCCTCAGGTGCAGAGTGCTAGATTCCCAGTCAGGAAGTCCTGAATTCAAATCCTGCTTTGGACACCTAACTAGTTATGTGATCCTGGGCAAGATATTTAACATCTCTCGAGGCTTAGTTTCTTCACCAATAAAATAGGAGTAATGATAGCACCCATTTCACAGAATTGTTATTAAGATCAAATGAGTTACAGCAATACAATGATCCAAGACAATTCCAAAAGATGTATGGTGGAAAATGCTATCCCCATCCAGAGAAAGAAGTACGGGGTCTGAACGCAGATCGAAACATGCTATTTTCACTCTATTTTTTTGTTTTGTTTTGTTTTTCTTTCTCCTGGTTTTTCCCTTCTGTTCCGATTCTTTTTTCCCAACATGACTAATGTGAAAATATGTTTAACATGATTGTACATGATAATGTATCAGATTGTTCACTGTCTTGAGGAGGGGGAAAAGGGAGGAAAGGAGGGAGAAAAATTTGGAACTCGAAGTCTTACAAAAATGAATGTTGAAAACTTTCTTTACGTGTAATTTGAAAAAAACTATTAAGTGCAAAAAAAAAGATTAAATGAGTTAATAAATACAAAGCATAGCATTCTGTAAATAATGTTAACCTGAGTCTCAGTTTCCTCATCTGTGAATAGGGATAATAACATATACTCCCAACCTCATGGGGTTGCTCTGAGAAAAGCATTTCATACATTCAATACATTCAAGAAATTGGAACGATTATTTGCTTCCTAGCCAGGGGCCAATAATGCAACTCCCTGAATGTGGTCGTTGGTCACAAGGGTCTCGGGAAGGGAGAGGGGATAGATACTTGTATAAAGTTAGCCTAATTATAAGCATATATTTAGCACCTGTTGTGTACCCAGTGCAGCTAGGTGGTATAGTGGATAGAATACTGGGCATGGAGTCAGGAAGACCTGAGTTCAAATCCAGCCTGAGACACTTCCTAGCTGTGTGACCCTGGGCAAATCACTTCACTCTGTTTGCCTCATTTTCCTCATCTGTAAAATGAGCCGGAGAAGGAAATGGCAAACCACTCCAGTGTCTTTGCCAAGAAACCCCTCCCCCAAAAATGGGGTCACAAAGAGTCAGACATGACTGAACAACAACTGAGCTGTAACAACAACACATACCTGGTGTATGCGAGACTCTGGGAACACAAGGACAAGTATTAAGAATTTAATTATGAGATTTCATCATTATGCCGGGGGAGAGAGGGCAGGGTTCCATTTTTCCAGCTTCTACTTTTCGCAGTCCTTTGCTTCTGTCTAACAAATATCTTCCCTTCTTTCTGCTTTATCTGCTTAATAAGTTTGCTTCCAGTGAACCCCAAGTTGTAATATATAAGCTGCTTCTCCCAAAGTCTTTGGCTCCTAAAATTTAGAGCTAGAAGGCACCTTAGTCATGGTTTTGCCCAGGCCTCTCATTTGATAAAGGAGGAAGCTGAGACTCTGAGAGTTTTATTGATTTGCCTAAAGCAACAGGGAAAATTCAAAATAGCAGGTGCAGAGAATACAAAGTAGTGGAGAGAAGATTCCAACCCAGGGTCTTTGAATACAAATCTACAGAATGGTTTGGTGAAAGTGCTTAATATGGACTTGGAAGACCTGAGTTCAAATCCTGAATCAGTCACTTCCTAATTTTGTGACCATGGGCAAGTCATTTCACCTCTAAATGAGAATGCCCATCTTCATCCTGGAGCAATGTATTTGTTCCCCAGAATAATCAAAGAGGAGCAAGAAAACAAGAGTTGCCACACTGGAAATGCTTACAAATTTGTCTTAACCACTACTTAGATAAGCAGCAGCCCAAGAGTAAAAAACAAACGAACTGGTATTTCAACCATCAGCTAGTTGGCCAATGGATAGAGCACTGAGCCTGGAGTCGGGAAGACCTGAATTCAAATCCAGCCTCAGACACTTACTAGCTGTGTGATCCTGGGCAAGTCACTTAACTGTTTGCCTCAGTTTCCTCATCTGTAAAATGAGCTGGAGAAGGAAATGGCAAACCACTCCAGTATCTCTGTCAAGAAAACCCCCAAATGGGGTCACAAAAAGTCAGACACGACTGAAAACAACTGAACAAAAATCATAATCATCATAGTTGTGGTAGATAGAGCTCTGGGCCTGGAGTCAGGAAGACCTGAGTTCAAATCCAGCCTCAGGCACTTACTAGCTGGCTGACCCTGAGCAAGTGACTTCACTGCTGTCTGCCTCAGTTTCCTCATATGTAAAACAAGAATAATAGCATCTATCTCCCTGGGTTGTGGTAAGAGTCAAATGAGATCATAATTATAAAGTGTTTTGCAAACCTCAAAGTGTTATATAATACTAACTATTATTATAGTTGTTGTTACTATTATTATTATTAAAGCTGGAAGGGACCTTCGCAGAGGCCATCTAACATCAAGACTCCTTGAGGAGGAAGATAATAAGGCTTGCTCCAAGTTACACATGTAATAACAGGATTTAAACCCAGGTCCTTTGGCTTTAAGTCTAGTACTCTTTTCACTTTGTCACGTTGCCCCTTTAAGCCCACCTCTGACCTCACTAAACTGTTATAAACACTGTGTGGCGCTTTTGCAAGCCAATGTTGTTCTGCTGACTGTGCCTGGCTGTAAGTCATGGACCAGCACGGTCTCTGGAGAACTGAAGCTAAGGACCATCCCCAAACCGATGCAGAGGCTTGTGGCTCAGGAGCGGGCTGCCATATACTCCAAAGAAGAAAGTGGGAAGGAGGACAGGTGGTAAGGATATGACCAAGAAAATGTAGGATTGAAAAAGAAGGGTCGGTCACATTAGAAATAACTGTAGGATGGCCCCTGCGGGTGGGTGGGTGGGTTGGCTGGTTTGGTATCTGAACTTGGAGCAGAGCCCAGCAAGTTAAGGGATCCCCTATGGCAAACTCATGGTTAGATGTGAACAGGAATTAAACAGGGTGAGCAAGCATGAGTGGGTGGCAGTCTGCATTACTGGCGGGACTATGTATATTAAGAAGTTCACAGATTCATTGGAGTCATTTTGTTTTCATCATTTTTTCAGACCCTATCCCAACATGACTAGTACATATATGTATATGTATGTATATATATATATATATAATATCCAAATTCAAGACTCTTTTTACTGTACCATTCTATAGATTTGGAGTCAGAGGATCAGAACAGTCAAGACCAGGAAGAGGGTTTGAATCTTCTCTCTGATATGTGTGTTGTTGTGTTATTGCGTTATTGTGGTTGTGGTTGTGTTGTTGTGGTTGTGGTTGTGTTATTGTCATCATCATTCTTCTTCTTCTTCTTCTTCTTCTTCTTCTTCTTCTTCTTCTTCTTCTCCTTCTTTTGTCATTTCAGTCATGTCCAACTCTTCACGACTCCATTTTGGAGAATTTTCTTAGCAAAAATACTGGAGTGGTTTGCCATTTATTTCTCCAGCTCATTTTGCAAGTGAAGAAATAGAGGCAAACAGGGTGACATGACTTGCCCAGGGTCACACAGCTAGTAAATGTCTGAGGCCAGATTTGAACTTGGGAAGACGAGTCTTCCTAAATCCAGGCCTGATGCTCTAGCTACTGTGCCACCTCACTGCAGATAGATAGATAGATATAACAGAAGACAGAGAAAGAGAGAGAGAGAGAGAGAGATCAGATTAAATGATCACCAAAATCTTTTCTAGCTCTGACACCTAAGGTTCCTATGGATTTTTTAAAAATATTCTATGACAGGGGCAGCTAGGTGGCACAGTGGATGGAGTACTGGCCCTGGAGTCAGGAGGACCTGAGTTCAAATCTGATCTCAGACACATAACAATCACTAGCTGTGTGACTCTGGACAAGTCATTTAACCCCAACTGCCTCACCAAAAAAAAAATATATATATATATATATATATATAAAGGGGGAAAGGAAAGGCTCTGTCATATCCATCTCAGAATTATACCAATTAGCCTATCAACAGTAATGTTACATAAGAATACGGACTAGCATTTTGAAACTTTCATAGTACCAGTGAAGTAATTTAACTTCTGATGCGACTTATGACAAAGCTGATTGACAAATTCAGCAGGAGGAGAGTCAAAAGCCCCAGGAGTACAGAAGTAAAAACCAATGTTACCCCCCTCAAATTCTTCCCCCAACACCCACCAGCTTGACTGCCCCAAAAGGATGATCTGACAGAGGAGAGACAGCCTAGGTTTATCTGCCCGCACACTATGGGGCCAAGGGCCGTTCCTTTAGAGCTCGATCGTAAAGCGCATTGTTTTGAACCAAGGATACAACCCAAGTTGTATCAGCATCACACAATCCCAAGGAGACACCGATACCCAGGTAGAATGAGCTAGGAAGATAGAAAGAGAAACTATCAGGCTTGTCTTCCATCCAGCCTCATTCTAGGAGGGGAGGGGAGGTCAGGCCAGGAGAAGGGAGGGAGCTAGATAATGATTTGTCATTTGGGAGGCCTAAGGCCAGCGTTTTCTCCTGACTAGCCCTTGGCTGTGATTGATACCAGGCTGTTGTGGTCTCAGCCCTGACTCTTGACAGGTGATCATGAAGCTTCACGAAACCATAATGGATATGGATATGCCAGATTATAGTGTGTCGCTGGACTCTTCTTACACCATGTTAGAGTTTGAGAACCTGCGGGTGCTACCCACAAACTCAGGTGAGTGACCGGTTGAGTTCTCCCTGGTTTTTGCTCTAATAGCAATACTTGGGAAGATGAATTTGTATTTTCAGTTGGTCCAGCTACTTAAGTAGTCTGTGAGTCTCTCCAAGAGAGAATTCTTGGCTGATAAGTGTGTGTGTATATGTGTGTAATATATATGTATGTATGTGTGTATGTATGTGTATGTACATGCAATTTTTTTATTAGTTAATTAGAAAATGGAAACCTTCCTTCATTAAAGGACTTTCTAAGTTTTTATCAGCCCCGGACTCATAGTCAGAGAATATGGGTTCAAAATTTCAGTTCTATTACTTACCACCCAATGACCGTAGAAGCCTCTTAACATTTCTGGGTCTCAGTTTCCTCATCTTCAACATGAGAGAGGTTGGATTACATGATCTCTAACCCCTCTCCACTGTAAAATCTGTGACTCTAAAAGTTTGCCATCACCTATCTGAGTTTCAGTTTCGTCATCTATAAGATGGCAATAAAAATATCTTATAGTCTCGAGTTCATGGGATTGTAAGAAAAGTATTTTGTAGACTTCAAAGTGTGATAGAAATAGAAGATTTTATAATTATGTTTCTTGAAAGCTTAATTCATAATGATGACTCTTTTTGCAATACTGACCGCAGAGTAGACCAAAAAAAGAAAAGAATCATAAAAAAATGTTGTTTGAGCAATTTATTTTATGAACGACCAACTCTTTCTACTAGCCACATCAGTGGCTTTTCCTGAGTGCCTTCTATGGGGCACAAATAATGATGAATTTGTTATTTGCAAAGTCATTGAATTGGAGGCTAGAACCCAGACCCATGAGGACTCTCAGAAAAGGCAGACTGAGGGAGAAACTGAGGCCTCAAGCAATTGATTTTCTCATTTTGTGCCAGTCAATTAGAAAATTATCACTTTCTTCTTCTTTTTTTTTTAATTTGATGGGAAAGATGCCCCCAGAAAACCCAGTGGGGCTGGGGGCAGAGGTTGTTAGAAAACTCTGGTTCTAGTTCCAGATCTGCCACCAATACTATGTGGCATTAGGCAAGGCACTTACTTCCCTTAATGGGCCTCAGTTTTCTCATATGTACAATGGGGTGGGAGTTGGGGGACAGGGAGGACTGACTGAACTCTTCTCAAAGATCCCAGACGTTCTATGATTCTAAGTCTATTTACTGTAGCAAATACAAAATGTTGTTGTTACCAAATAACTATCTTTCTGCCTTCTGGGCTCTGCTTCTTATGGGTTACCATGACATTTGGAGAAGAGGAGGGTTGTTTTGACTAAGTATACAAAGTATACCTACATCCTTCAGTTCAACAGAATATTTGATTCCTGTTTTCCCTGGGGGGGCGGGATGGGGTTGGGGGGAGTTAAGAGGGAGGGGCCTGAAATTGACAGGATCTCTATTCTAAAGGCATATGCAATCTAGGTCAATGTTGATCTATTTGTCCTCCTGTTAATGAGTAACTTGACTCTCACAGAAGCTAGCTGTTTTGAAATGTGTTTGTCTTGGGCTAAGATCTCTCTGCAAAAGTTGGGGGGAAAAAGGTTATTAAAAAAAAATTCAGTCCACTCTGTGACTGTGAAAATTAGTCTCCCCCCATGGAAGTTACGAGTGGTGTAGGAAGACAGTTGAGAGCACCCCCAAGCAGCACGCCTTGCACTGTAGGGGTACACGGGCTTGCGGAGTGGAGCAGAGAAGGTGGAGGGGCTCTGGCCTGGGAGGGGAAGCTGCTGTGCTCTGTCTACAACCGCAAGATGTTGTTCCAAAAGGAGAAAGGGATCACCTTGTGTCCCTGGGGATTCAGTCATTAGGCACCATCACCTTTCTCAGCAAAGACACTTCAAGAGCCTACTATGTGAAGTACTGAACACCTCTGAAAAGTGTCCAAAGATTTAGAGCTAAAAATGAGCACACATACATACACGTGTAGACATGTGTGTATATGCACATGTGTGTATAGCTATGTACTGTATGTATAGAATTGAGCAATTCTAGCTACGTGTATGTATGTGCATGTATACTGCATACACACATAGTATATGTATATAATATATAAACATAATATGCATATGCATATGTGTATATATACATACATACAGAGAGTATGATATATAATCCAGTAAATTAGGAGTTCCTTGAGGGTAGGGACTGTCTTTTGCATTCCCAGAGTTTCGCAAACTTCCTGGACATAGCAGTCATTACACATGAGTATATATATCTGTATATATAAAGTGTGTACATATACACACACACACACACACATATATATATATACACACACATACATATATATGTATATATAATTTAGTTTAAGCTACATTTTATATGTGGGAAAATTGAGATCCAGAATGGAGGAGTTGACTTTTCCAAGGTCCAATAGGTAGTTTTTGGTTTGTTCGTTGTAGTTCTACAGCTGTGATTTCACTGGTTCATGACACTCCCAGGGTAGAAACTCCTTCCACAAATACTAGTGTAACCCATCGCTCACTTACTATAGAGAGCTGCCTGGGGCATTAAATCATTAAATGATTGGCCCAGGGTGGCACCATCAGTATGTATTAGAGCCAGGACATGACCCTAGGTCATATCACAAAATTATAGAAACTCAGAATTAGAGGGGACCTTAAAGGCCATCTGGTCCAACCTGTATTTGAACAGAAATTTCTCCTATCATATTCTTTGGGGTTTTTTTGCGGGGGGGAGGGTTCAGTGACTTGCCCAAGGTCACACAGCTAGTACATTTCTGAGGTTGGATTTGAACTCACATCCTCCTGACTATAGGGTAGGTGCTATATCCACTGTGCCACCTAGGTGCCCTGAGTCTCCCTATCTCACCCAGGCTAGAAGTAGAGCAGCCTCTTGCCAACCCAGTCCCCCCATGGATCAACATGGGAACTTTGATCTGCTCCATTTCCAACCTGATCTAGTTCACCCCTTTGAAGGCAGATTGATGGCTCCCATTCCCAGAGGATCACCATATTAGTGGACTTAGTATGGATAGCCACTTGGTGTTAGCCCTACCGCAGCTCAAAATTCCCGAACTCAAACGATCTGCAAACCTCAACCTCTTAAGTAACAGGGATTACAGGCACACTATTACAAGACATTACAGCCTGGCTATAACATTCCCAACAAGCCATCACCCAGCCTCCATTTGAAGACTTCCAGTGATGAGGAACTCACAATATCCTTGAGCAGCCCTTTCTTCTTTAAGACATCTTGATTTGTGAGAAAGTGGCTTTTCACATCAAGCCTAAATCTGCCTTTCCTCAACTTCTGCCCATCATTCCTACTCCTGTCCTTTGGGGCCAAAGAAAGTCTGACCCCTCTTTCACATGGCAGCCCTTCAGATACTTGAAGACAACTATCATGCCCCTACCTAAGTCTCCTCTTTGAACGTTCTCATTTCCTTCAACCCATCATTGGGTGGAATATTCTCCAATTCCCTACAATTCTGCAAGGATCAGGCATCTAGGGCTGGCGGGGACCTCAGAGGACATCTAGTCCAACCTGCACCTACGTAAGAATCCCCACTCTACAACACCCCGCAACAAGTGAATGAGTATCCAGCCTCTGCTTTTTTTTGAAGACCTTGAATGGTGCAGAAACCACTTGGTTTGGATTCAGATCCAAGTCTTGTGACTCCAAATCCAGTGTTCCTTCCACTACCTCATAATTAGTCAAGGAGATAGAACTGATACACCATAAATTGAAAACCAAAGGTCTGAGAAGGGAGTCATTAGATAGCTTCATGGACAATGTTGGTTTCAAATGACAGGTAGAATTTCTCCAAGGATAGAGAAAGCAGAGAGAAGATTCCAAGCAGAAGGAAGCAGGAAATAGAATTCAGAGATGGGGAGGAACAATGTTGGGTAGGGTGAGCTTGGAAAGACTTCACCCAGGAAGTGGGATCATAGTTAAGCTTTGAAGGATAGATAGGATCTGAATAGGTGGAGAAAATGGAAGAGGGAAATGCAGGAACAGCATCAATCAAGGTACAATAGGGATCTCTACCTGTTCTCTGATTGAATAAATGATTGAAAAATCATTTATTAAATGCTTACTATCTGTTAAGCATAGGGGGAAACAAACAGAAAAGTTGGGACCATCTCTGTTCTCAAGGACATTGCAACACAGAAGACAACACAGAAGAAAATTCAGCTGCAGGGCAAATGGCAAGGACCAGAAGTCCTAAGAGTTAGTCCATCAGTTGGACAGATGGCAAGGGCCACATGGTCTGGAGGTTACAATGATAGACTCATAGAATAACAGGGTAGGAAAGGACCTGAGAGGATGTCCTATGTAGCCCAACTGCCTCATTTTACAGATGAGGAAGCAGAAGCCCAGAGCACCAGGCTTGACTTCTCCAAGGTTACACAGGTAATTAGAGGCAGAACTGAGGTTCAGACTCAGTTCTTTGAACTTCCAGCGTGGTGCCCTTTCTAACAATGCTGAGATTTTCTACCAAAATTCTAGCCTGCCCCTGACTACTATACTTTTTTTTGGGGGGGGGGCAATGAGGTTAAGTGACTTGCCCAGGGTCACACAGCCAGTAAGTGTTATATGTCTGAGGTCAGATTTGAACTCAGGTCCTCCTGACTCCAAGACTGGAGCTTTATCCACTGCACCACCTAGCTGCCCCCCTACCATACCTTTTTACAATGGCTTTCCTACTTCCTGGACCTACCTTGTGGCTTCAATCAATATGGTTTAGTGGGAAGACCAGTGGGAAGACCATTAGACTCAAAGTCAGAGGCTCCAAATATTTGTTGAACTGAATTGGGTTAGAAATCTGCCTCTGTTACTATATGTCACTTCATCTCTGTAGACCTCAGTCATTTCTTCTGTCAAGGGTTGTGCTAGATGATGTAGGTCTCCTTCCATTCTAGATCTATGACTATTTAATCTTGATGTCCTGGACTAGGAATCAGTCTACGGGATCAGTTTATCCATTGCCCCCAGGGTATGACCTTGTTCATTAAAAAGATTATACATATTTGTCATACAAGTTTTGTTTTCCTTTTTTTTCCTTTCCTTTCAAAGGGGGTGGGAGGTGGGGAAGAAAATTAACAAATGCTTGTTGTTAATTGAAAAAAAACTTATTGGAAAAAAAAACATTGGATTTGGAGTAATGTGAACTGGAGATGAATTATTTAACCATTTGTATGACCTTAGGCAAGTCATGGAACCCGTCTGTGCTTCAGTTTTCTCCTTTGTAAAATGAGGGGGTTGAATGGTTGATCTTTTAGGTCTTTGCTGCTTGAAATCCTATTCTATATCTCCATAGGAGAAGGGGGAAAAAGCAAACAAAATAAAAGCAAAAAACAGACATCTTCATGTTGCTTCCTTATAACAAGGAGTAGCTGGGAACTGGGAAAAATCCAAATGATTAGGCGATGTATTTTAGCTGTCAAAGGATATGTGGAGTCATTTAGAAAGACTAAGCTTTGGTTCCTTCTCGGTAAAGCAGGGAGAAATATTATTTTCCACCAATAGATGTACAGTGATTGTATTGTTCCTTTGTGTAATCTGAGGCTGAGTTTTGCTGTTACCATTTTTGTCAGTTAGAATTGTCCTGATTTTCCTTCTTTAAATTTCTAGAGGCTGAATACCTGAAGTGTTAAGATGAGTGACCCTATTAGTAAATAAATGTGGACAGAGACAAGGTCACTTTAGCAGGGATCTGGTTAAAGCAACGAAGGGGCCTCTTCAGATGTTTTCTATTCTATATGGTCATATTTGGGCAACCATAACCCTCTGAGGATAAGGAAGTCAAGAAGGGTTCACTCAAAACAGTTGCCATAAAAGCCCATGCACTAAAGCTTTCACTTTATTCCTGACACCAAGGGACTCCAAGTCTCCTTGACTTTAACTGAAGGTATGATTCTAACAAGCCTTGTATTAGAAGCAACAACAACCACTTAATGGGGGTGCCATCAGGAGGCAGTGGCTTAGAACTGTATTACTATGCGATATAAGCAGACATTCCTAATGATAAGTCATTAAGAAAATATTAATTTATGTTCAGTGTCTGAGGTCCCACTTCAGTGATTTCAATCCTCCATTCAAGAAGAAAGTGAGGTATATTTTAGATAGAGTTCCATACAAAATGATTTTTTTTCTAAAGAAAGCACTCTAAGAGGGTAAGCTAGGGCTCTCTTGAAAATTCAGTTATGTTGGAAAACTGAGTCCCCAACCCATACCAATATGGATAAACCGTGACTGGACAAATATTACTCCTCCCTCTCTATGTCTCCTACCTTTAAAATGGGTGAGCCTATAACCCTCCTTCATGGTCACCCCCCGTAATGGCTTTTTAGAACTCCTGGCTGGCACAACCTATAATCCAACTAATTATAAGTAACTTCCAAGAACCCTATAATTACATCATTTGATATTTTAAGTGAGGCCACAGCACTGGTTCTGTTTGCAAACAGAAGTGCTATAAGTGGATAGAGGCAGGGCCATTTTATGGAGATTGGCTAAAAAGCCATGAAGGTCTGCCTTCAGTTGAAGTAAATCTTTGTCCAACATTTTTAAAAAAAGAACTTTCCATGGGTCCCGCTGCCAGGGTCTCAGGATTGACTGACATTCCTTAAGTCCTCTGTGGCCGTTGGCTCCCTTGTCCCCCTCCCCACCCATTGAGAGGTCAACAGCTGAATCAGTAGATACAGGGCCAGATGTCACCCAGGGGACACATAGGAAATGCAACGGAATGGCCAGCTGTTTGACATTCTCTGGTCCAGATCTCGGGACGATTAGCTGTACTCTGGGCTCCTTATCCAGATGTACTGGCATCTGAGGGATAGAGCCACTTTGTAGTTGCCCCTGAAGAGGCCAGAACAATGTTTCCTGGGACCCTGCTGAGTATCATTAGCTTTTCATGGGATGTCAGCCCTGGAAGGGACCTTAGACATAATGTAGTTCATTGATGTCAAACTCAACTAGGGATACGGCCACTAAGCTTTACATCAAGATCCCTGTGGCCACATGTTGACTTAGAAAATCACACATTAACATTATCTATGTTCTATTATGTTTTTTATTTATTTTGTTAAATATTTCCCAATTGCAGTTTAATCTGGTTGGGCAGCACTGGGATATGATGCCTCTGATCTAGTCCAACCCTCGTTTCACAGAACAGGAGAACAAGAGTGACTTGGCCAAGGTGACAAAGATAGTTCAGCCTCCCCAGAGTATGGATCTGAGGTGAGGGCTCTATCTGCAAGTTCCTCCTTTTAGGGCGATGGAAAATGGAAGCAGGAACTAGAGGACCTAGAAGTGGCAAACAGACCAAAGGACCATCTTTTAGGGAAAAGGCTGTGCAGGGCAGAGGAAAGAACCCTGGACTAGGAGCCAAAAAGCTGCATTAGGGTCTGGGTTCTCTCACTAACTAGCTGTATATAGTAAGGATCCCCACAAGTCAGCCTCCATCTGCTGTCTGATGGAAGCCTGCACTGTTACCTTGTCCTTAAGTCTTTGGCCTTTCTTTGTATCCCCAGTGCCTGATACACAGTAGGTGCTTCATAAATGTTTATTATTGACTGACTAATGGACTGGTATAATAGAAAGAGGAGTCAGAACATGGAAACCAGGCCTCTTGCCCCTCAATATTCAACAATATTGTCTAATCTCCTCCACTTTTCCAGTTGGGTTGTTGAAGAAATGGAGACAGGACACACGGGCTCTGCCACATTGGAGCTATATGACCTTAGACAAGTAACTTCCTCTCTCTAACTCTGTTTCCTCCTTTGTAAAATGAAAGGGTTGGGCTAGATTAAGGGTTTTTTAGTGTGGAGTTCATGAAATTGTTTTTAAAAACACCATGAGAACTATATTTCATTATCATTGGTTTTCTTTGTCATCCTATGTATTTTAAAAAGCATTATTCTGAGAAGGGGTCCATAGGCTTCACCAGACCACCAAAGGGGTCCAGGACACAAAATGGAGTAAGAACCCTGGATAATCTCCCAGGTTCTTTCTGGCTATGGTATATTATACAGCCCTCTATAATTTATAAGCAGCTTTCACTTTCATTATCTCATTTTATCTTTGTATATAGCAGGCACTCAAAAAATGTTTATTGAACTGGATCCTAACAACATCCCTGTAAAGTAGGAAGGGCAGGGCTTACTGACTCCATTTTAGAGATGAGGGAACTGAGGCTCAGAGAGTGGAGGTGATTTGCCCGGGATGACATGGTCAGTGCCAGACCCATCCAGGCTAGCTCTTATGTGGAGTGACTTCCAGGTCAGTGTTCCAGACTAGATACCCTGATGCTTCCTATATCTTAGACCATCAAGAACAGGGGAACTTCAAGACAGCAGAGTGAGCCCCCTGAGTTATATGGGTTGTTTGAACCTTCTTCCCAAGGAAGAACTTGGGATTCCATTGGCCTTTGGCTTCCAAACTCCTTTTAAAATAAAATAAACTTTTAGGATCGTGTGTTTATTCTTGTTTGAATCAGGGCTTTGATCTGCTGGCTAGCTTTCACCCTAGGTCCCCCTGCTCTTCCAGCTTAGGTAGTAGGAGGCAGAGAGAAGTTGAGGGGCAAACCTTGAAAAGTACACATCCCCACCCCAGCGCCTCCCTTTTGATTTGGCTAGGGGGCTTCTCTCAGGGTATCTCACAGAAAACATGGGTAGACTATTCTACCGACCAAAATTAACATAATCAATCAATCAGGAAGTATTTATTAGGCCCCTACAATTTACCAGGCACTGTGCTAGGTGCTAGTGATACAAAGACAAAAATGAAATAGATCCTGTCCTCCAACAGCTTCCATTCTATACTATGCACAGATAAGAAATGCAAAGTAACAAATAGCTGATATTTATATGGTGTTTTAAAATTTGCAAAATATCACACGTACATCACATATCTCCTAGGGTTGTTTCATAATATATGTGTTTACATATACATATATATATATCTATGTATACACATATATTTGTATGCATACATATATATCTATACATATTTTCATAATATGTATACATATTATCTCATTTGATCCTCACAACAACTGTAGGAGGTAGGGAGGTAGTGCTGTTATTATCCCCATTTTACGGATGAGGAATCAGGGTTGGGGGAGGTTAAATGACCCGCCCATACTGCAAGTAAGTGTCTGAAGCAGAATTTGAACTCGGGTCTTTCTGACTCCAGATCCAGCACCTACTGTACTCCCTAGTTGCTTTGATAAGCTTTTGTTATTTTACCTACATTCATTTGTCTGAAAAATGAATTTTAGAATCTCAAGTTGTTGTTAAAACCAAAATGGCATGCCTTCTTATCTTTCTCCTGAGATTTAAAGAGGCTAGGATGGAATCCTTAAAATGCTGACCATTAGAATCATTTTATGTCTTTGTAGAATTTGCACAAAGAAACTAAACATTTTACATTAAAAAAGAAAAAGGTGAGTAGAGAAAGAGGCTAAAGGAGATAGATAGGAGAGGTTGAAAGACCAGCACCAGTGATCATGGAATCAAGTCCATTTCTACCCAGCTTTGCATTTTACAAAATATTTCCATCATGACAACATGATAAGGAAAGAAGTGAAAGTGTTATTTTTATGATGAGGAAATTGAGTTTCAGGTAGATGATGGGGCTTGCTGAGAGTCTCACAATTAACAGGGCAGTGTCCATGGGCTTGAACAGAGGCTATGTGGATGAGTAGATAGAGCATTAGACCTGGAGTCAGGAAGACTTGGGTTCAAACCCAGTCTCAAACTTTAACTAGTGGTATGAGCCTGGGCATGTCAACTAATCTCTGTCTGCCTCAGTCTCCTCATCTGTAAAAAATAGGGGTAATAATAGGGTTGTTGTGAGGATAAAATGAGATAGTAATTATAAAGAGCTCTGGAAACCTTAAAGTGCTATATATAAATGCTGGCTATTATCATTTAGACTCTCAAATCCAACAATCCAATTCCCTGTACCATGGAAAAAGAACATTTCAGGATTGTATTTTGTCAGGGAAATAGAATAGTGAGAAAGGAGAAGGAATGGGAGGGGAAAAGAAAACAGAGAAAAAGAGGATAGCATTGGCTGCATTGTTATTCAGTCGTTTCCAACTTTATGATCCCATTTCAGGTTTTTTGTTTTGTTTCGTTTTGGGTTTTTTGGCAAAGATACTAGAGTAGTTTGCCATTTCCTTCTCCAGTCATTTTACAGTTGAGGAAACTGAGGCAAACAGGGTTAAATGATTTGCCCCGGGTCACACAGCTGGTTTCTGAGACCAGATTTAAATTCAGGTCTTCCTGATTCCAAGCCTGGTCCTCTATGCACTGTGCCACCCAGCTGCCCAAAATCACTTTATTCTGGTTTTCTCATCTGTAAATTGAGAGGGTTGAACTAGATGATCACTGAGGGCTTTCCTGGCTCCCACATTCTGTCTTTGTGTGGAATGAGCTCCAGTTTGAAACCAAATGTGTCTGAGGTCCATTCTGAAAACAGAGGAGAGGAGAGATCCCCAAAGAGGAACCGGCTGTCAAAATCCCTATCTCATATCAAATGTGTGACATCTGGTGCCCTTACCCAAAATGAATTACTGGGTTTTGATCACTGCTGCTTGATCTCAGCTGACTCTCCCACTTAGCTGGGTAAAATATTAGAGCAGTGGTTTTAGGAGTATACATTCTATTCCTTCAGGGCTGGCTCTTGACAAAATGATAAAGTCAGTATTGAGAAAGCTGTGTGGAGTAATGGAAAACAGACTGAATTTGGAGTCAAGATACCTGGGTTCTAGCTAGGCTCTCATGTTAATTCCCTATGAAACCTTAGGCAGGTTATTTCTGGAACTCAGTTCTACCCTCTATAAAATGAGGGGGGAGTTGAAGTAAGGGTCTTTTTACATATAATATTTTTTAAAATTTTAACCAAATTCCCTTGGATACAAATGATAGACAGGTATTTGTATTATTTGCCCCAGCCATAGTACCCTAGAAATAGCCCTGGGCCCCTCTATGTGCTCTTCCTAGGCATAGGCTTATTCACACAGTATGTTAATCCCAATTTTCCATAAAGAGAAGTCCCAGAAAGAGAAAAGTTGTTGACTCAATTCAATTTAACAAACTTTAAATAGGCACTTACTTTGCATAAGACACCATGCTATGTGCTAAGGATATTATATAGTCCCTGCTTTCTAGGAGATTTATAGTCTACTGGGAGAGGATATGACTTGTACCCAGATAAGTATAGTACAGGATAGAATGTAATCGGATAAAAGGACAAATGCAGACAAAATGCTCTAGGAAAACATTTCTGTATAGCATCTTAAAAGCCCTTAGAATGCTTACAGAGTAACTCTATGGCCATTATCTTATTTGATTCTTGGGTCAATTCTATGAAACAGACAGAACGGGGGTTTTTATTTCCATTTTGCAGACGAATAAATAGAAGTTCAGAAAGAAGTAACTCTCTCAGTGTCTCAGAGAGGCAGAGTGGAAGGAAAACTTAATGTGGTATCAAGAGACCTGAGTTCTAATGCCAATTCTCCTGTTGACTACTTCTGTGATCTTTGGTGTGATGTTTAGAATCAGAAGATATGGAATCAAATATCAATTCTGCCACTATGGGGCCTTGGGAAAGTTCCTTCCCCTCCCTGGGTCTCAGTTTCCTCATCTACAAAATGATGGAATTGGACTAAAGGGTCACAAAGGTTTCTGTGTACATTGGCAAGAGAGTGTGACCTAAGTTTATGACTGCACTGTTATATTTTGATTAATCCTGCTTTTGCCTTCTATTGAGTAAACGTTGTGATTATTCTTGTTCCTGCCTTTCTATTGGGTAAAGGTTACGATCAGTCTTTTTCTTGCCTTATCGTTAAGTAAATGTTTCATGTTTAAGGGTCAATGGTGTCAATGTAACTGATTTTGTGTAAATAGGAGGCACACTAATGGGGGCTCAGGCGCTATACCAGTGAGAAGTAGAAATGTATTCCACTCCCACCTTCCAATAGATTTATCTAATAAGTAGAGGAGCCTAGACTCAAACATACGTCAGCAATGCCATAAATGAAATGGGCTTGGTTTTTCAGGCCGTACATCTCACTTCAGAGCATATTTCAAAAAGCTGCCATATTTGGGGAGAACACCTGCCACATGGAAACTAAAGAGCAGCTAAGATTCATTCCATTTGCTCAGGCCTGATGGGATCAGACCTATTTCAAAGCCCTTGACCCAATTACCCTAGCAGAAATCCTCTGCTACTCAGAGAGCTTTCAAAGTGGCAGGAACCAGCTGTTGTTTAAGGAGGAAGGAGGGGTGGAACTGTGTTTCAAGAGAGCGTTTAAAGGGCCATTATCAAAGTAAGTCAGCATTTTAAAGCACTTCCCCAGGTTTGTAATGACAGCCTACATTTCATAAGCCAAAATAAAATTTAAAACCAAGTTCCTTTTGTCCAGCATCCCCTGCTCTCTGGGCCCTTTGGGCTTGGCTAGGAAAACAACATTCTTTGAGCTTAGAATCTGACTCTCTTCCTCGGGCCAAGCACTGTTTGGCTTTGGATTTCGGGCAGGTTGGAGGAGGGGGTGGCCAAAGGGGAGGGAAAAGAAGGGTCTCTCTTGGAAATTTCCTAATAGATTTTGTTTTGAAGTTAAGGTCAGGCAACCTCCATCCCCATCACCCCCTCCCCCACCCTGAGGCTTCTGTTTGACAGTGTCTCTTTGAAGGGAGGGAAAGCAATGGGAGCCTGGGGAAGCAGTCTGGGTAGGGCTTTGGATTTTAAATGGGATCCTCTTCTAGGAAAAACAGTTGGCAACAGCTGTGTGCAGGTAACCCTCATTCCATGACATAGATGTGGTCCAGAAAATTGGGTCTTAAAAAAAAAAGAAAAGAAAAATTGGGTCTTAGATGAATCTTGATTTCCCCTCCACTTGAATGATAAAACTGGCAATGCATTCCCATAGGAAAATTCTCTGACTGACTTTGGGTGAGAAAAGGGTTAAGGAGCACCATGGAAAGAGCCCTGGGATAGGAGTAAGGAGACCTGGGCCTGGGCCTGCCATTGACTAGCTATGAGACCTGGAAGAAATCATTTAACTGAGGGTCTCAGTTTTCTCATCTGTAAAATGGAGATGTTGAACTAGATGGCCCCTCAGGGTCCCTCCAGCTCTATGACTATGATTCTATGACCTCTGAGTCTTCTTATAGGATCTTTTCCCCCCAAAGGATAAAATGTAAAGTCTGTAGCCTGGTTTTTTAAGTCCTCCATGATCTGGCTCTAAACTACCTTTTCTGTTTTGTTTCACTTTACTTATCCGGATGGACTCTATGTTCCAGTCAAACTCATCCCTCCTTCTCCTAACTTTATGCAGACCATTGCTCAGGCCAACAATATACTCACTCTTATAGAAATCTTCTTCACTCAAGTTCCAACCCAGGTGCCACTTCCTCTCTGAAGCCTTGCCTATCACTACCACCCATACACCCACACACTGAAGTGAAAGCGTTTTCTCCCTCCTCAGATTTTTTTTAATCTCTCCTTTGCCTACATTATCTTCTACTTTGTACCATATTTAATGCGTGCATGTCATTTTCCCTCCAATACAGTGGAGTGTAAGTTCCTTGAGGGCAGATCTCTTGTTATTATTTTTTATCTTTGTCTTCCCAGTTGTGAATATTGTGTTTCCCCATTAGACTGTGAACCCTCAAGGGAAGAATCATCTTTGGCCTTCCTTTTACATCCCTTGGTGCTTAATACGGTGTCTGGTATGTGAAAGGCACTTCAATGCTTATTGGCTGACTGACTGACTCAATATCTACCACCGGGCTTAATATGTTGGCCTAATAAATATTTGTTGAATTTAATTGGTGAAGGAACAGAGAGGTGTAATTTTTGCTATTGTGATTAGACAAACATAGTACATTCATGTGGCTGCCTGTTGGACTGTAAGCTTCTTGAGGATAAGGACTATGTCATAAAATCAAAGAATGGCAGAACCAGAACCCATCTCAGAATTCATCTCATTTAATCCCTTCATTGGTAACTCGGGCCTATAGAGGGGAAATTACTTAGCCAGGATCGAAGTAGGCCAGGATTTGAACCATTTGAGTACTAGGCCACCACAGTTCCTGCCTTACTCATCTCTGCAGCTCCTGCACCAAGCATAGTGCCTTGTACAGGCAGGCAATATGTATTTATTAGGTGTTTACTATATGCCAGGTGCTGTGCTAAGCACTGGGGATATAAGCAAAAAGAAAGGTAATCCCTGCCCTCCTGGAGCTTACATTCTAATTTAGGGAGACATAAAAGGCAGCCTGAAAAAAGGAAGTCCCAGCATAAGAGGGCAAAGGAGTCAAGGTGTCCAAGTTGTGAGATTGGGAAGCTCAGCCAGGAGGGGGATGAAGTGTGGCCAACCTGAGTTCATCTCCCAAATGGAGGCCATTTGGAGGAGGCATGGAGGACTGAATCTGTGATTTCCAGCATGGAGGGAACTTATGATGAGGAACCTCCCATCCCTGAGGCAGATAAGTGGTACCTGTCTTAAGGAAGCTACCTGGAGAACTTGCCTATGGGACAGAGCCAGTGTGTGTCAGAGGGACAAGTTGGACCCCACCATTGACTCAGAGACCAGCTCTCTATTCACCAATCTTTGGCAGCCTCTTTGCCTTGCCTTGTACCTAGTACTAGGTACTATCTCAGGACTATCTCATTGATAGGGAACTTGCAGATGAACAAAATCCCTTGACCAATGCAAATTAGCATTAATCCCTGGCAGTTTAGGCTTGGAGAATTGCCTGAAGTACCAGAAGACAAAATGACTTCCCTAGGGTAACACAGTCAGTATGACTTGAGTTAGCAGGACTCAAATCCAGGTCTTCCTTACTCTAAGGTCGGTTTCCTATCCATATGGCACACTGCACAGAGCAATTATTTACTAAATAAGTGTTTGTTTAATTGAATTGTTAAAGCAACAGAGACTGAAGTGCCCCCTGCTTGGGTAGCATCTTTAAAGACCATCCAGGCCAACGGAAGCCTCTCCGCCATCACTTTTACCAGATGTTGGACCAAGTCTCTTGAGTTCCCGGCAACTGGGAGAGGTGCACAGGCAATTTTGGAGCTAAAATTAAAGCTGTGAATTTTGGCTTTTCCCCATTTTTGTGGGGGAAGAAAATGAGTTTTTGTGGCACAGTTTGGTTGGCAGGTTTCTTAGAGCCACAAGAGCTGAATGGACATTGCTCTGTGCTTTATTGGAACAGAAGCCTCCAGGCCAGCGGAGGGTCTGCCCACGGCAACACCCAGACAGCGGGTCAGGTCAGTCCACTGGGATAGTCAGTCAGTGGAACAAGCAAGAAACTGAACTTTTCACTTTTTAGCAGAAGGCTCCAGACTCTCTTATGCCCAGGCAGAGGAGCCCCTGCCATTGCCTTATGCAGCTTTCTAAGACTGCCAATATGTAACTAAAAAGAAAAAAGGCTTAACCCTTAAGGGAAAGAAGCCAGGTTTCCCGCTTTTTTCTCTTGCTATGTAGCAGGTACTGACTAACTCCTCTGTCCCAGATGCCCAGAGGTCACTGTTTAGGGGACACACTGAGCCTGTTGGGTAAAAGAAAATCCTATTTGTGTCAGCATGTCTGTGACCACATAGTAGCTGGGCCACTGTGCTCTTCAGAGTTCTCAGAGATGGGTATGAAAATCACACTCATCAAAGGGAAGGGATAAGACCAAGGTTGACTTGATCACTAGCTCCATTTTACAGATGAGTAAGTAGAGGCTAGGCAAGGGAAAGGGACTGAGCAGAGGAAGAGTCCAGAGAGGGATCTGGAGGGCCTGTGACCTTCTACTGCCCTTGACAGTTTGAGAGGAAGAAACAGATTGGGAAGGACAGGATTTGAATCTGCTTTGCTATGAGAAGAAGCTTAGTTTGCTAAAACCTGATTAGACAAAGGAGAATTCCCTGCTGTTGGAAAAAATGGATTGGGAAAAGGCCGATGGCCCAGTTGCTACCTGTAACTTGAGAGGGAGAAACTCCTGCTCAGAGCCACAAAGCAGATGTGAAGTATTTGGCAATTCTCTGGCTTAAGGGTACTACCTGTTACTGAAGAAGCATAACATTTTCTCAGCATTCTGCCAAGGGTGGCTGTGTGCTAAAAGAGCTTTTGTTTTGGTTTGGTTTTTTTTTACTGCTTCAGCAGCCTGAGAATAGCAGAAAATCAGCTTTGCCCAGGGAGTTAATAGTAGAGGAACAGATTTGCCTAGCAGGCAACACACAGTACAAACTGTTCTCTGATGAACGTACCAGACATGCAAATTGTCCCCTGGCAAATGAGTTTGCCTATTCATGTACCTCTCTGCTAGATTTCTGTAAATATATGCACCATCCCTCCCATGAACACTGTGTGCACTGCTAGGAGAGTATGACCCAGGTTTCTGAGTATACTTTTATATCTTAATTATTCCTGTTCTTACCTTCTATCGAGTAAATGTTAAATTATTTCTGCTCTTATCTCCAGTTGGGTAAAGGTTATGGTTATTTCTGCTTTTGCCTTATTGTTAAGTAAATGTTTCATGTTTAAGAGACAATGGTGTCACTGTGCCTCATTTTATCCAAATAGGAAATATATCAATTGGGGGTTTAGTAGCTATGATGGTTAGAAGTAGAAATGTTTCCCTCTCTGCATACACACCAGGATTACCTCTAAAACCCTGGGAGTTGTGGTAGAGTAGCCAACCTTCTAGGGACACCATCCCTACCTATCAAAGTGAGTGCAGGTGAGGGAGCCAATCAAGCCCAAAGAGAAAAAGAGGGCCTCAGTAGAGTCAGGGTTCAGTGCCAAGACTAAGCTACCTATAGATAGACAATTTATAGGGCTATAACTTGGTCATAATGTACAACTGGACTTAATTCTTTGTACAACGGGGAGCCATTGAAGGTTTGGGAGGAGGTTAGTGGTTCAATCAGGGCTATGCGTTAAAACGATGATTCTGCTAGCATGCACAAGCTGCATCGACTTTTGAAGGTTACTCTCAGAAAACTCTAGGATTCTAAGGTTCTTTCTTTGAAAAGTTAACTGAAATAGGAGAAGAAAGGTCATGTTATTTATAAGGAACAAAGCCTAGGTCAATGAACAGGACCCAAAGGTATGTCTGCTGTTGCTTGGGTTTCTTTTTCTCCTTTTCATTCTTCCTCATTATTCATTTTAAAGGACACAGAGACTCTGGCCTAGGTACCCCAGAGGCCACATCACCAGAATCCAGCCAAGCCAACTTGCTGACTAATGGAATTAATTCTCTCTGTTCCATCTGTGGGGACCGTGCTACAGGGAAACACTATGGTGCATCCAGCTGTGATGGGTGCAAAGGATTCTTCCGGAGGAGCGTCCGCAAGAACCACGTCTATTCTTGCAGGTACTGATAACAGCATCATGGGCTCTTAAAGTTGGAAGGGACCTCAAAAGCTATCTGGTCCCACTCACCACCCAGTACAGGAGCTGCCCAGGCAGACAGTTTTCCAGCCTTTTCTGAAATAACTCCATAATTCTGGTTGTAAGATCTTCCTTTAATTGAACTAAAATTAAAATGTGAGTTTCTTGAGGGCAGGGACCACACATTTGCCTTCCTTTGAATTCCCAGCCCTTGATACAGCGCCTGGAACACAGTAAGTGCTTAATAAATGCTTACTGACTGACTGATTAAAATCTCCAATTCCCCCCTCCCCCATCTCCCATACTCCCATCGGTCCCAATTCTCTCCAATCAGTTACCAAATCTTGTCATTTCCGCCTTCACATACTATGCCTTCTCTCAATTTAGATAGCTCCCACTTTCCTTCAGGTTCTCATCACCTCCCTCCTTGGTTATTATAGCAGCTTCCATCTTTCTGCCTCAGATTTCTCCCCACTCCAATTCATCCTATGCACTACCACCAAATAATTTTCTTATACACGGCTCTCATCATATGATACCCCTGCTCAATCAATTAGCTCTCTATTGGCTTTGTAGCAAAATGTAAACTCCTCTGTCTAGCTGGCCAGGCAGGAGGGGGCTGGCAAGATGAATCATGGCTATGCCTTGGAGAATGGCTTTTCTTAACAAACGATCTGTTTCCTCTTTAGGAAAAAGGACTAACCAAAGAGTTTGCTTAACTATTTGGGCTGGGTTCACACAGTGCCACAAAAACCAAAGATTTTGTTGCTACTGTTTGTTGTTCTGTGAATAAATGACTGTATGGGGGGGGGGAACATTTATTAAGCTCTTACTATGTATCTACTATGTACGAAAAAGTGTACTAAGAGCTGGGGATACAAACTGAAAAATAAGACAATCCTTGGTCTCAAGTAGCTCACATTTTGATGAGGAAAATATGGAATATTTCAGCTGCAAGTCAGATGGAAAAGTCCCATGGTCCTCAGACTGCAGGGACAAGGCAGATGGAATGCTTCTTCTTTTCATTTTCCACTGATAAAAATGATCTCAGTTTCTGTTGTAGAACCATTTGACAGTGGAAGGACTTGGGCGGGGGCTGGAGGGGACGGGGCAAGAACTCCCCTTTCTGTAGCTGAGGCTAGAGTAACTGCAGGAGCAGTTGCCAGGCTCCATTGCCATGGAGATTGCTTCCCAGGATATGGACTATGGGCACTGGGCTGGAAGCATTGTTATTCATGAGGCTCTTGGGCTCAGGTCCTAGGCTGTCTCCATCAGAGTCTAAGGGGAATTGGTGGTCAAGGTGGTGATGGTGGTTGGACTTGCCTGGCATATGCTGCCTCCTGTCTCCCCCTAAATGAGCCCAGCTGCTTCAGCTTGGCTGGCTTGCCTGCCACATGAGTGACAGTTGATTGGCAGTTAGTGGGCACAGCTGACCCCCTCTCTACAAAAGTTTCTTCCCCGAATGATGGCCGTGAGGGCTGACCTGGAAGAAGGACTGGTGGTCTGGGGCCAGGAGGTTGGATGTTAGTCACGTGCTACCACTCCCAGTACTCCTCTGCTTATTTGCCTTTTGGGAGAAAATGGACAGTAGTTGTCGCTGCAGGTGGTGATGAGGAAGATGGGCCCTTCTCCACAATGATTTCCCCCTTCAATGGAACTGGGTTAGAAACAGGTCTGGTGATTTGGGGGATACTGCTAATCCCAAGGCTCTGGGGTTCAGGGTCCTGAGCTATCTCCATCAGGACTTGAGAAGACATAGTGATCAAGGTTGTGATGGGGGTCTGATGTGCTTGTCATATGCTACCTCTAGTCTTTCCCTCAGGGGGCCTTTCTGTTTCAACAAGGCCGGCTTGACAACCTTTAACAGCAAGTACGTATCGTCCAGGATAAACTGAAACTTTCATCTGTGCTTGTTAACTGTAGGCTTCTTAAGGGTGAGAGCCACATTTGGTCCTTCTTTGTATTACCATAGTGCCTTGGCACACAGCAAGTGTCCCAACAGCGCTTATAGAATTACTGAATGGCTAGATGGATGGGTGAAATGGTTGGATTCACTTGCTTAGTGTCAGGGGTTTAGGTTTCCTTACCCAATTCAGAACAAGCCAAGAATCTGAAGAAGTCGCCTGGGTGGCTTTGTAAATAAATCTAACAATGACTATTAGCCAACCAATGGCTATGAAGCCAACATGCTTGTGCCAGGTTCACAGGGTCACAGATCTAGACCTGAAAAGGACTTCAGAGACCTCTGGCCCAACCCCTTCATTTATCGATGAAGAAACTGAGGCCCAGAGAGGCTAAATAACACATAAAGTCACCTAGATCCTCTGACCTCAGAGTCAATGCCCTTTTCACATATCATTGCCTCCTTAATCAGAGAAACTTACTTGTGGATTCATGACTTTATTGTTGTGGGCACCTCCTCTACCAACACAGATCCCGCAGATAAACAGATTGTGGTGCATGAATGTCAAGCGGGTCCTAGGAAGCATTGCTAACAACAAGGCTACTGAGGGGAAGGAAACCCAGCTGAGCTATTTCAAACCCTAAAAGACAATGATGTTAAAGTGCCGCACTCAGTATGCCAACAAATTTGGAAAACACAACAGTGGCCACTGGATTGGAAAATACCAGTTTATGCCCCACTCCTAAAGAAAGGCAATGCCAAAGAATGTTCAAATTACCAAACAATTGCGCTCATTTTACATGACAGCAAGGTTATACTTAAGATTCTGCAGGCTAGGCTTCAGCAACATGTGAACCGAGAACTACCAGAAGCACAGGCTGGTTTTCAATGAGGCAGAGGAACTAGAGACCAAATTGCCAATATTCACTGGTTTGTGAAGAAAGCGAGGGAGTTCCAGGAAAAAAAGTCTATTTCTGCTTCATTGACTACACTAAAGCCTTTAACTTGTGGATCACATCAAAATGTGACAAGTCCTCAAAGAGAGAGGAGTACCAGATCATCTCACTTGTCTCTTAAGGAACCTGTATGTGGGTCAAGAAGCAACAGAGCTGAACATGGAACCACTGATTGGTCTAGGATTGGGAAAGGAGTATGACAAGGCTCTATGGGGTCTCCTTATTTATTTAACTTCTATGCAGAGTACACCATGTGAAATGCCAGGCTGGATGAATCGAGAGCTGGAATTAAGGTTACTGAGAGAAATATCAACCATCTCAGATGTGCAGATGTTACCACTCAGATGGCAGAAAGTAAAAAGGAATTAAAAAGCCTATTAATGAGGGTAAAAGAGGAGAGTATAAATTCTGGCTTGAAGCTTAACACACACACACACACACACACACAACAACAACAACAACAACAACAACAACAACAAAACCAGTATCTTGGCAACTCATCCTATCACTTCCTGGCAAATAGAGGGAGAAGAAATGGAAGCAGTGTCAGATTTTACATTCTTGGGCTCTAAGATCACTGTAGACGGTGACTGCAGCCATGAAATTAAAAGACTCTTGCTCCTTGGAAGGAAAGCTATGGCAAGTCTGGACAGCGTACTAAAAAGCAGAGATATCACCTTGTCAACAAAGGTCTGTATAGTCAAAGCTATGGTTTTTCTAGTAGCAATGTATGGCTATGAGAGTTGGATTATAAGGAAAGGTGAGCACCGCAGAGCCAACACTTTCCAATTATGGTGCTAGGGAAGACTTTTGAGAGTCCCTTGGGTAGCAAGGAGATCAGATTAGTCAATACTTAAAGAACGTAATTCAGGCTATTCACTGGCATGGTGGATAGAGTGCTGGGCCTGGAATCAGAAAGACTTGAGTTCAAATCTGGCCTCAGACACTAGCTGTATGACTGGGCAAGTCACTTAACCCTGTTTGCCTCGGTTTCTTCATCTATAAAATGAGCTGGAGGAAGAAATGGCAAACCACTCCAATATCTTTGTCAAGAAAATCCCAAAAGGGGACACAAAGAGTTAAAACCAATTGAAAATGGTATCACCCCTATATGATGTAAACTTGTTGAGGGGAAGGACTATTGTTCATTTTTTCTTTGTTACTCGAGCTTATGGCACGTAGTAAGTAATTAACAAGCAGCATGATATAGTGGATAGAATATTGAGCTCAGAGTCAGAAAGCACTAGGTTCAAATCCTACCTCTGCTAATTTACAACTTCTATGACGATGGGCAATTAATCAACAAGTATTAAACACCTACTGTGCACCAGGGACTCTGCTAGGGGATACATTTATAAAGAATGAAACAATCCCTACTCACAAGGAGCTGACATTCTAATGAGGGAGATGTGTGTGTATGTGTGTGTAATGTATATATACATATAGTATAGATATAAAGTTAATAAATACAAATATATACAGAATAGCTTAATACAAGGTAGTTTGGGAGGGAAGGCACCAGCAGTTGAGGGGTATAGGAAAGGCTTCATACAGAAAATGGTGCTTAAGCTAGAAGGGAAACTTGAAAGGAAGGGAGGGACTGTATGAAGTGAAGGGAATGAAGGAATGCATTCCGGCATGCAGGAAAGCCAGTGCAAAGGTGGGAGATTGAGGGTTGTGTGTGAAGATCAGAGAGAACACCATTTGTCTGGATCACAGAGTCCAAGAAGGAGCGTAATGGCCAATGAAGCTGGAAAAATAAACATGTAAGTGCCTTGTTGTATAGTACTTTAAAATCTAGATGAAGGAGATTATAGTTCATTATGGAGGTAATAGGAAAACAATGGAGTTGACTGAGTAAGGGAACAGCATGATGAGAGCTATACTTTAGGTAAATTATTTGGCAGCAGAGTATAGAATGGACTGAACTGAGGAGAGACTTGAGGCAGGAAAGCCAAGGAAAAGGATGATGACTTAAACTAACATGGTAGCTGTGTAAGTGACAAAAAGGGATGGGATACAAGTGATACTGTGAAGGAATAAATGTCAAGATTTGGCAACTGACTGAAGATGGCTGGTGAGGGTTTACGAGAACTCCAGGATAGCACTGAAGTTAGAGACCTGGGAGGTCGGAAGAATGGTGGTACTTTCAACAGAAGTAGGGAAGTTTAGAAAAAAGGAAGGGCTTTTTGGGGGGAGAGGGGAGAAGTTGATGAGTTTAGTGTTAGACGTGTTGAGTTTAAGATCTTTCTGGGATTTCCAGTTTGAAATATCCAAGGGTCTGTTGAATAGACCAACGGGTGATGTGGATCCGAAGCTCGGGGTAGAGACTGGGGCTGGATATGCCTCTTGAATCTTCGTCTTTTGTCCTTTCCAGCTCTAACCCTATGATTTTATGATAGTAAATGTATGTTGGATCAGATAGGAAAGAGAGCCCCTCTTAGATATTTCAGGATGGGTGTATTTTTGAAGGATACTTAACAGATGACAAACCATTAACAAAAGCCATCATCCTGAATAACCTCAGAAAGATGGGGAAACAATACAGACATTTGGGAGAGGGTCTTGGGGTGTGATTTCATCAGTGTAGAAACCACCTTTTCTGATGCAAACCAGTACCTCACCTGCAACTTAGAGACTCAGAGGGTGGGCCGGGGGCACTTGCCCAGGGGTCACACTATTAGTATGTTAGAGGGAAGATTTAAACAAGGTCTTCATGACGCCGAGAAGAGTCCTCTAACCATGCTGCCCTTCACTGAAGGCATCCCATCATGTATTTCTAATAGGTCTTGGGAGTTCCTGGCATACAATGGTGCCATTCTTAATGTGGTTAGAACTAACAGAAGACTCTGCTTTGCAGACTATTGGCAAAGGTCTGCATTTTGAACTTGGCCAACTTTGCTTTACGTGTCTATAGCGGTGTAAAGAATATAGCCAAGGAGAGAAAAGAAATTTTTGTTAGTTGCAAACAAATAATTTCTTTAATGTAACCAAGCCAATGGAATACTGTCATCTCTATGGGGGTTGCTTTGCTTCTGTAGGCAAATTTTATGTTTCTCAGTGACTTTTGTGGTTTCCAGAGCTGCCGCCATGGGCTGCTCTTTTAGGCTCTACCACATACCAAAGTCAGAGTCTGTAGAGGCAGGACCAACAAATAAATGGCTTCTTCCCCCCATCCCCATTTTACAGAGTAAAATTTTTAACTTTCTTTTAACTTCTCTGTTACTATTGGGAACACCACCATCCTTCCAGTCTCCCTGGTTCACAACCTTGGTGTCCTTGTCTCCTCACTCTTCTTCATTCCACATTTCTAATCACTCACCAAATCGTGACCTTTCTACCTCTATGGCTTCTCTCACACTCATCCTCTTCTACACACACTCACACAGCCATCAGTATGGTTCAGATTGTTCAGATGGTTCAGACACCGCCTCTCATCTGGGCTTGCTATTGCAAGCCTCTTAAGTGGACCCCCTGTCCTAAGTCTCTCTCCTTTTTTAATTTATTCTCCTCATAGCTACCAGTGATCTCCCTAAAGCATAGGTCTGATCATGTCATCACATCATCACCATTGCCGTCATCATCCTCACCATCGTCATCATCATCATCTTTATATAATGATCTAAGACACAGTAGTTTACAAATATTATCTCATTTTATCCTCACAACAACTCTGGGAGGCTGTTCTTGCTCATTCATTCAATCATGTCCAATCTTCATGACCCCCAGGACCATAGCACACCAGTCCCTTCTCTCCTCCCCTATCTCTTGGAAGTCTAGCCAAGCTTATGTTTGTTGCTTCCATGACACTATCTATCCACCTTGCCCTCTGCTGTCCCCTTCTCCATTTGCCTTCAATTTTGCCCAACATCAGGGTGTTTTCCAACGAGTTCTGTCTTTTCATTATGTGGCCACATTATTTAAGCTTTGGCTTCAGTATTTGTCTTTCCAATGAGTAGCCTGAATTAATTTCTTTAAATATTGACTTTTCATGTCCTTGCTGTCCAAGGGACACTCAAAAGTATTCTCCAGCACCACAGTCAAAGGGTGGGAGGTAGGTCTCTTATTATCTCCATTTTACAGATGAGGAAACTGAGGCACAGCGAGGTTAAAGTGATTTGTTCAGTGTCACACATCTAGGAAGTGTTTAAGGCATGATTTGAAATCAGGTCTCCCTGATGCCAGGTCCAGTGCCCTATCCACTTCCCCACTTGGCTACCTACTCAATAAGTTGTAGTGGTTCTTCTATGATAAAATATAAACTTCTCTATTTGGACATTCAAAGTTCTTCCCAAAGTGGTCCAATCTTGCCTTTCTAGCATATTTACTTAACATTCACCTTATCATGCTCTACAATCTAGTCAAACTGGCTTTCTTTCTTTTTGGGGGGGGGGGCTAGGCAGTGGGGTTAAATGACTTGCCCAGGGTCACACAGCTAGTAAGTGTTATGTGTCTGAGGCCAGATTTGAACTCAGGTCCTCCTGACTCCAGGGCCAGTGCTCTATCCACTGCACTACCTAGCTGCCCCCAAATTGGCTTTCTTAACAATTCCTTATGTATTCCTCCATTTCCTACCTCAGGGCCTTTGCATTCACTGTCTCTCATACCTGGAATACCCTCCCTCCTTACTTTTAGAAACTTTAGCTTCCTTTAATACTCAGTTCAAGTAACACCTTCATTATGAGGCCTTTCTCAAATCCCACCCCTGTAAGATTTTTTTGATCTTGCATATAGTTTAAAAGTATACCTATGTATTTACACGTTTATTTCTCCTTCAAAGCACCTCCTAAGGAATGCAGGCTTCTTGAGAACAAGGACTGTCACTTTTGCCTTTGTACACCTAGAGTCTGGCACATTGTGGGTCCAGCTTTATTGGAAAGAGCAAGAAATTGAGACTCAGTGAAGGAAGTGACTTGTCCAAGATCATGCACGTCAACATCACAATCAGGACTTGAACTCAGACCTCTTGTCTCTTGGTCTAGGGTTCATTCCACATTGCCTCTGTCCTATTCTCCTTTAACTCCCCTACAATCCCTGAAAAGAATTCACACTTCCTGCTTAAAATCTTTAGCTTCCTTCAAGGTTTAACTCAGGGCCACCTCCTACCAAAAACTCCTGGTTGTTAGGGTTCTTTCCCTCCTCAAATTATTTGTATATGTTTAGCCATTTAAATGTCGTGCATGTATGAGTGTACACATGCACACGTACACACATGTTCCAATACACACACCCAGGAGAATGTAAGTCCCTTGAGAGTAGGGTGTGTCTCACTATATTCCACCTCCTTCCCCTCCAGTCCTTAGTACATAAACCAGTGTGTCAATGTGTCGATCTTGTCAAGTGCAAACCCTATAGTCTTAGAGAGCTGTGTGAGGCTCAGAGAAGGTAGGACCTGCCTATTGTCCCGCAGCTACTATGTATCAAAGGCATGACCAGAACTCAGGTCTTCTTGACTTGAAGTCCAATGCTTCATCGAGTGCATGTTGATTCGTTTGAAAATGGTAGGCACTGAATAAATCTTGGTTGAATTCAATTGTATTACAAGTGTATACGGCATACAGGAAATGTATACTTAGAACACAGTAGATAGAGCACAGGATTTCGAATCTGAAAGACCCAAATTCAAAAACCTCAATCTGCCTCAGTTTTCTCATCTCTAAAATGGGGATAATTAATAGCACCTACAAGGCTGTGGGCACTGAGAATCCAAAGTCCCTGGTAACCAGTCAAGCTTCCCAGTCCTTATGGTTGTGAGGAGCATGATCTCAGAAGACAGGCTGCCCGCTTAGAGAAGCCACCTCAGGGAAAATCAGTAACTTTCTCCTCCTCTTTCCCTTCAGGTTTAACAGACAGTGTGTAATTGACAAAGACAAGAGGAATCAATGCAGGTATTGTCGATTGAGGAAATGTTTTAGAGCGGGAATGAAGAAAGAAGGTGGGTCTAAAATTCTGTTCTTTCCATTTCCTAGGCTTTGTGATGTCCAAGATCCTAATGCTGCTTAAATTGCCCTTGTAATTCAATGTTTACCTAGTATTTAAACACCTAGTGCATCAAGATCCAGCCTCAAAGCCAGAAAGACCTGGGGGCAAATCCTGCCTCTGACCCATATTGGTTGTTACCTTGAGCAAGTTATCTAACCCCTCAATTCTTGACAATTCTTGACAGACAATTCTTGAAGTCTATGAATTGCTGAGGAAGGTGGCAATCTGCATTGGTAAATGGCGTTTCCTCACCTGGGAGTTCCCTATACCAATGAAGTCAGAAGTCCAGTCCAGTCCTCATCCCTAATGTGCTCATGGTTTCATTCTAAGCACTATGGGTCACTGCCACACCAGAGATCCTTAAATCCCTGATTGCAAGAACACAATTTATTAGGGAAAATAGGACATGTAACCCACAGCCCAGAACCCCAAGTTCTGATTTTTTTAATACCAAATCTGCAATGTCATCTGTATAAAGAACTCCCAGGTAAAGAAAACCTCTCTGCCAATACAAGTTGGCAACTCCGCTTCAACTTATGGTTTTAAAAAATTGTACAGGACACTGAAAAATTAGCCTGCCCAAGCTCACCCAGGCAGTAAGTATCAGTGGCAGAAATTCACTCTCTAGCCACTATGGTAGTTCAATGTCCAAGGGGTGCTCCACCCAAATCATCTCTGTAACTGAGCCTCTTCCCTTCTATAGGCTCTGCCCAAAGTGGTGACTCCAACCCAAAATAACTCAGGTCAATGAATTGATCCTCAGTGCATGAGAAGTAAGGAGACATCCTCATCCTCAGTGAAATATAACTGAGCATGCCCAGTTGTTGTCCCTTGGTCCTCTCAACCAATGTTTTGTAGGCAGGTCCACACCCTCCATAGGAGAATGCAATCCAAAATCCCAAGCAAAATTTATTACCTGTGAGTTCATCAAGCTGAAAGAACATGAGCTTCCACAGGCCAGTGGATAGAGCTCTGGGCCCAGAATCAGGAAGACCTGAGGTCAAATCCAACCTCAGATACTTACTGGCTGTGTGAGCCTGGGCAAATCACTTAACTACTTTGTGCCTCAGTTTCCTCATCTGTAAAATGGAGATAATAATAACACCTACCTTTCAGGGTTGTTGTGAGGATCAAATAATATTTATAAAGTGCTTTGCAGACCTGAAAATACTATGAAAATGCTAGCTATTGTTAATTTTTTTTGATTTTGTATGCCCAGCACCTAGTAGGTATTTAGTAAATGCTTGTTGGTTGATTAATTGATTGATCAACTCGCTACCAATATATGTATAAGAAAAAATTTGGCAGTCAGAGGATCTGGGTTTGAATCTCACCTCTCACCATGAACAAATCATTTTTCTTCTTGGGGGAAATCAGAACGTTTTGCTAGGCTGAGTTCTTGGGTTCTTCCTAGCTCTATGATCCAACCACTCTGATGAAATATCTGACAGAACAAGTCAGTGGATGAACAGGGCCAAGTAAGAGCCTTAGAAAATGAGATGGTGGCACAGTGGATAGAGCACTGACCCTGAAGTCAAGAGGACCTGAGTTCAAATCTGGCCTCAGACCAAATACTTGACACTTACTAGCCGTGTGACCCTGGGCAAGTCACTTAACCCCAAATGCCTTAAAAAAAAAAAAGAAAATGAGAGTGGGAGAGATTACTGTCAGCTGGGATGATCTGTGAAGGTGTCAGGGAAAACATGGGGAGCAGAATTGGTATTCAAAGAGGGAGAAGACATAAATAGGAGGAGAGAAGAAGCCAAGACATTGGGGTAGGGGCAATGACGTGCTCCAAATGGAGCATGTGCTGGAGAGTTAGCAATCTGACTGGTTGGAGGATTCTTGTAGGGGTGGCAGGAAAGGTCATTGGGGTTAGGCTGCAGAGAGTCTGAAATCATAGGTTCAAGAGTTTGTAATTTATATAATTGGGCAACTAGGTGGTCCGATGAGTAGAGTGATGGGCCTGGAGTTAGGAAGACTCCTTGAGTTCAAATCTGGCCTCAGATATTTACTAACTGCATGACCCCGTTTGCCCGAGTTTCCTCATCTGTAAAATGAGCTGGAGAAAAAAATGGCAAACCACTCCAGTATCTCTGCCAAGAAAACCCCAAATGGGATCAAAAGAGTCAGATATGACTGAAAAATGACTCACCAACAATAAATTTATATAACATAATTAATAATAACAACAACTAGTATTTTCATAGTACTTTAAGGTTTGCAAAGCACTTCACAATTATTAGCTCACTTGGTACTCACAACAACCCTGGGAGGTAGGTGCTATCACTATCCTCCTTTTTCAGATGAGGAAACTGAGGCAAATAAAGGTTAAGCGTCTTGTCCAGGGTCACACAGCTAGTAAGTGTGTCTGAGACGGGATTTGAAAGGGAGATACATTAGTGTTCCTTGAGAAGGAAAGAGCCATACTCTAGAAAGTTTAATTTGGTAGTGGTGAGCAAGACGGATTTTTTTTTCTCTTTTTGTTTTTGCATCCTCAGTTCCTAGCACAATAGTCTTGCATACAGCACTTAATAGATATTTATTGGCTTAACATTGACATTATCCTAGATTTAGAACTTGAAAGAACCTCAGAGTCCATTTCCCCCTCATTTTACAGATGTGGAAACTGAGGCTCAGCATGGTTAAGAGGCTTGCCCAAGCTCACATAGCTAGTAAGGATCACAAGTGGGATTTGAACCCAGGCCTTCTGACTCCACAAGCCTCTTTCCACAGGATGGATTAGTTTAGAAGGGGTGGAGACCAAAGGCTATTTCAATAGTCCAGATGCAAAATGATAAGGGCCTGAATTAGGGTCATGGTAGAAGGAAGATACAGATGGGAGAGACATTGTGGAGAAAGAATCCACCCAACTTGGTGACTGGAATATGGAAGATGAAGGAGAAGGATAACTCAGGGCTTAAAGTGTGGGTGATTCATCCAATGATGGTGCCATGAAAAGCTGATAATGAAGGAGAGGAAAGAGAAGGGGGCTTTAGTCTTCATGACTCACTAGTGTGTTGTGTCAAACCCACTGTTTGGAGAATAATCATCGAGGGTCCTGGGGGAATTTTTTGAGGCTAGGAAGGGAGGAGAAGCAGGCAATTGAGAAATATGTAGGTTGTGGAAAAACAGCAAATGTGGCAGTGGGAACAAGGGAATGTTGGCCTGGAAAGAAAAGCTGCTTAGGTTGGTGTTTTCCTGACTGGTGCCTCATGGCAAGGCCACAGGCAACTACAGGCTCCTCAGTGGGCCACAGTAAATGGGCATTCAGCAGTTCCAGCTGCCTCAGAGTCCCAGACATGGCTGAGCCACAGCAAAGTGGTCTAGGAGACCAAGATTGAAGTTCCCAGAATCCTCTTTCCTTCCTGATTGTACCCCCTCCCCTTAGCATCTCTCTCTCTCTCTCTTTCTCTCTCTGTGTGTGTCTCTGTCTGTCTCTCTCTGTCTCTGTCTCTCTCTGTCTCTCTCTGTCTTTCTTGCTGTCTCTCTGTCTCTATCTCCATCTCTGTCTCTCTCTCTCTCCCCCTATTCCTCCCCCCAAAAATCCCAAAGATCTGGGATCAGTTCTTTCCCTTTCACGGTGAAGTTAAACCGATGACACCTTTCCCAGAGGGTAGCTTCGAAGAAAGCCTCATCTCTGTTCATGGAAGAGGGGGACTTTGTCCTCTGTTAAAAGTCATAGGCATTTGTGTGCCAGGCACTCTGGTAGATTCTAGGAATACAATAAATCGGCTCCTACCCTCAAGTAGCTTATATTCTGTTGCAGGCATATAATACATCCACAGATAAGAAAATACACCTAGGAGAGCAGGGAGAAGTAGAATGATTGGAGATGATGGTGACCATGGAGAACAGGTTAAGGAGGGGTGACAGACAGAAGAACTAAAGGTTATGGTCAAATTGAGGAATATCTGCAACAAAGAGATTTGGACCTCACCAGGCTAGAGGGTGACCTTGAACTCACACCAAAGAGGTAGGCCCATCTGCTTAGTCAATGTGTAAGGCCACCCCTAGTCTCAGGTACAAGCAACCGAGAACAGAGGATCTTTTTTTGCCATAGTCCAGCTGGGCCATGACTGAGTCCCTGGCCCAGATGGGTGTCCCCACTCCACTCCTTGACCTCTCTGTCCATAAGCAGCATGGCTAGAGTCAGAGACACATGCTTATGGGCAGCTAGGTGGCACAGTGGATAGAGCACCGGCCCTGAAGTCAGGAGGACCTGAGTTCAAATCCAGCCTCAGACCAAATACTTGACACTTACTAGCTGTGTGACCCTGGACAAGTCACTTAGCCCCAACTGCCTAAAAAATAAAGAGAGAGAGAGACAGAGAGAGAGAGAGAGAGAGAGAGAGAGAGAGGGAGAGAGATGCTTTACTTCCCTTTCCCCTGAACAGTTTGATTTGGCTCTTTGTACCCCACTGCCTCTTCTTCCTCCTCCCCCCCTTATCCAATTCCTGCCCCATCTTTCAAGTCCCCACTCAAGCCCAGCCTCCTTCAGGAAGCCTACCCTGAGGCCTCCAACCTTCACTCCTCTTTCTCTTCTCAACCCTTGCCGTGAGTACTTCGTGTACTTATAGTCTAATACTCCAGAGTGGCTCATATCTCTATAGCACTTGAAGGTTCACAAAGTATTTTCTTGACAATAGCCTTGTGAGATAGAAAGAGCAAGTGATATGATCCTCTCCATTTTATAGACAAGGAAAATGACACTCAGAGATAAAGTGATTTCCCCAGGGGAATCACACAGTCAGGAAGTGATAGAGCCAGGATTTACTTCTGGGGGTTTCTTGATCATAGATACACAGATTTAGGATTGGAAGGGACCCTAGTATCACCTGGTTCTCTTTACAGATGAGGAAAACTGAGGCCCAGTGAGCTTAAGCAACTAACACATGGTAGTGGGCTAGTCGCAGATGGTTAAGAGAGTCGGTAGCAACTATAAATATTTTAGGACATATAGGTTATTTCCCTTTTTGAAATTTTTATTTTGTTTTTTGGCAATTGGGGTTAAGTGACTTGCCCAGGGTCACACAGCTAAGAAGTGTTAAGTGTTTGGTCTGAGGCTGGATTTGAACTCAGGTCCTCCTGACTTCAGGGCCAGTGCTCTATCCACTGTGCCACCTAGCTGCCCCTATTTCCCTTTTTATAAAAAAAAAATCTATTTGGGATACAGTTCTGGTGGTGACATTGCTTTGTCAAAGGATATGCACAGTTTTATAGCCTTTTGGGCATAGTTCCGTATTGCTCTCCCAATTTTCCCACATTCCCTTGAACATTTGTCATTTTCCTTTTCTCTCATGGGAGCCAATCTGATAGGTGTGCGGGTGTTTTAATTTTCATTTCTCTAATAAATAGTGCTTTAGATCATTTTTTCATAATAAAAAAAAAAAGATAGTCAGTAGCAGAGCCAAGATTTGAACCAGCGTTCTCTGACTTCAAATTCATCCCTCTTTGGGAATCAAAAGACTTAAAAAAACAAACAGACCCTGGATTTGAGTCTTGCCTTGAGCTCAGTAAAGTGAGATATAAAGTGTTTTTCTCTCTAATGAATGTGTAAATTTTTTTCCTGAAATTGTCTTATTTAGAATGTTTCTCTGACATGGATTTTTGAGTGCCTTTTTTCCCATGAGGCCAGGGATGATATCACATATGACTTCCCAGTTCCTGTGCGTCTCCCGGAAGAATGTAATTTTTTTTGAGGGTCAAGACCATTTTGTTTCTCCATCTGTATCCCCAGTGCCCACCAGGGGTGGGGAACCTGCAAATTGAGGCCACATGTGGCTCTCTAGGTCCTCAAGTGCAGCCCTTCACAAGTTTGGAGTCAGACAAAGGGCTGCACTTGAGGACCTAGAGGGTCACATGTGGCCTCGAGGCCTCAGGTTCCTCACCCTGCCTAGCCCTTAGTAAGGACTTAATAAATGTTTATTGAATTTAATTAAATAGGCACTTGATTAATGTTTGTTGTCGGTGATGGGATGTAATATCCAGTCTCTTCTCTCAAGAAACTAACAATTTCTTTGAAGAGAGAATTTGTGTACACCAATACCATATTTTGTCTTTTTTAATAATTAAGTGCCAAGACAAGTTGTAGAGAGGAGACAGAATGGACTGGTGTGGTTAGGAGAGGGCTTCTCGAAGAGGTAGGACTTGAGCTCAGCCCCCTGCGAATAGATTGAATTTCATTAGGAAGAGATGGGAGTAGGAAAGGAATTCTAGGTATGGAGAATGGTGTAAGCAAAGCAGGGGAAGAGGGAATGAAAGCTTGATGTCTCATATAAACAGCACATGACTAGTCTTGATGGAACAGAGGGTTTGTGCAGAAAAGTACTTAGGACATAAGGCCAAAAGGCTGGATCCAGATTGTGAAAAACCATTTATGGCATGTTAAACAACTCAGATTTTATCCCAAAGGCAATGAGGAGCCGTTAAAAGGTTTTGAACCAAATCAAAGTGGTGATTTAAACTGGACAGCAGTGCTGAGAATGGACAAGGTAGAGATTGGAGACAGGGGCTCCTGTTAGAAGGCTTTGGTGGTAGTCCAAGAATATGAGGATGAAAGTGGTAGCAGAGGGAATAAACAGAAGAAACCAAGGAAACTGAGATTGTAGGAAATGGATACATGAGGGGAGAATCATCTGTGCTTAGTGACACACACGAGGGAGGGGATAAAGGAGAGAGGAAGGTCAAAGATGACCACCTAGATAGCTAAGAGAGTGGGAGTACCATTTATAAATAACAAGGAAAGCAACAGGGACATGTTTGGAGGGAAGATCAAAGGCTCATAGAGTTGGGGGGAGGGCAAACCTCCCCACAATACGTCATGACGTGGCGATAGGGACACTTAAATGTCAGGTGTGATCCCAGGGGTGGAGTTTTGCTTGATCTCATCTAAGAGGGAGATAAACCTTCAACAGCAAAGCCAAGTGAGGGTTGACCTCTGCTCTATTTAGGAACATAATAAATATTGCAGCATTAGAGGACGCAAAATTTGCCTGTTTTTCATGGCAGGTGAATCATTAACAACTGTGTTCAGGCCCTAACCTGACTTCTAAGGAAATTGTAGTGATCATGAGGAAAAAAAATCACCTTGAGAAAATCTGGAAGCAATCCCATAGTGGCAATTAACCTTATCAGGGTATGTGCCATATATACAGCTCAGAAACTTGAGATAAGTTGGGAAAGCTTGAGATGTTTTCTTTTAAAGAAATATTAATAATGCTTTATCATCACTTTATTATATCCAGGCATGACCAACACCCACCCTGATTCACTGATAAAGTATAGCAAGAAATTGGCATGCAATCACAATTAGCAAGGTACTTGAGTTTACTCAGCCAATTCTCCATTTTGTACTGCTCTTCAAGGCCCAACCCAAACTCCTACCTCTTTGGTGAAGCCTTCACTGACCACCCTACCTCTCCCCCTTTTGATTCTTCCAATGCCTAGCTGTTTGACCTGGTGCTGTGGTGTAGTGGGAGGAGACTGCAGTAAGAAGATCTGGGCTTGAGGGTTGGCCCTAATTACGAATCACATGTCATCAGCAAATCACTTAACTTTGCTGGGTCTTGGCTTTCTGAGCCAATATGGTTAGGGTAGAAAGAGTCTTGGACTTGGAATTGGGGGAGACCTGGGTTCTGAAACTGCCTCCAATATTTACTTTGTGACCATGGGCGAGTCAACTTAACCTGTTTTAGTCTTAGTTTACTCATCTGTAAAACAATAATAGCTGACATTTATATAGTGCTTATTACATGCCAGATACTATGCTAAGTTCTTTAACAAAATACTAACTCATTTGATCCTCACAACAATCCTGAGAAGAGGTGCTATTATTATCCTCATTTTGCAAATGAGGAAACCAAGGCAGAGAGAGGTTAACAGAATTACCCAGGGTCGCACATCTAGTAAGCATCTGAGGCTGGATTTGAACTAAGGTCTTCATAACTCCAGTCCCAACAATCTATCCACTGTGCCACTTAGCTGGGGATGAAAATCCTAATGCTTTACTTCACAGGGTTGTTGTGAAGATCCAATGAAATTACAGGATGACCGAAACATAGATTTAGAGCTAGAAGGGATATTGAAGAACCAGAATCTAAGTGCCATATAAATTTGAGCTAATATTCTTATTTTGTGTTCTGAAAAATGAAGATAATAATACTTATTCTCCCTACTTCACAGGGTTGTTGTAACACAGGTGCTTGAACCATAAATCTCTATAGAAACACAAACTTAGGGGCAGCCAGGTGGTGGAGTAGATAGAGCTCCAGCTGTGGAGTCAGGAGGACCTGAGGTCAAATCGGGCCTCAGACACTTGACACTTACAGCTGTGTGACCCTGGGCAAGTCACTTAACCCCATTGCCTAGCAAAAAAAAAGAAAAGAAAAGAAATATGAACTTATCATCATCATCATCATCATCATCAAACACTCCCTTGCAGCCTTATTCCACCTTGGGGTGTGTGCACTATAAAGAGCTCCGGATTTTTCACCAAATGGCCCGAGTTTGAGTCTTGGACATGCCCCTTACTAAATATATGACCATGGGCAAGTTACCTTTCTTGGCCTATTCTACAAAATGAAAGGGCTGGACCTCCAAGGTACCTTCCCATGCTACCTCTGTGACCCTCTCTCTCAAGTCATACAATGAAATCACAGAATGTTTTTTTTTCTTTTTGGTGAGGCAATTGGGATTAAGTGACTTGCCCAGGATCACACAGTTAGTAAGTGTCAAGTGTCTGAGGTCAGATTTGACCTCAGGTTCTCCTGACTCCAAGGCCACAGCTCTATCCACTGCACCACCTAGCTGCCCCAAAATCGTAGAATTTTAAAGCTCGTGAAAGGGAGTTCAGTGATCACTTAATCTGAATTTCCTTTTTGAAAAATGAGGAAACTGAGACCAGGAGAAGAGAAGTCACTTGTCTAAGGTCTCCCCAACCAGCCTGTCATCTCCTTTGGAGCGGGTACCTTTTCTTGTATTTTTTTGTATCCCTTCCAGAGCCTGTCTCGATGTCAGTACATGGTCACTACTCAATGGATCAGTTGGTTGGGTCAGTTGGTTATCTGTTTAGTGAATTCAATCAGCAGCTGGTCAGATGTCATGGATCAGGAATGATTTGACATGATCCCAGCTTATGCTCCATTGACTGTGTGTATCTCCTTTTCAAAGCTGTGCAGAATGAGCGAGATCGGATAAGTATTCGCAGGAACAGCTATGAAGACAGTGGGTCCCTCTCAATCGCCATCCTGACTCAAGCAGAAGTGATGGCAACCCAGGTAGGAGAATACTCTTATTATCATCTCTTCTCAGTCTTGGATTTCAAATTTGGTAGCTATTAAAGTGGAGGAGAGAGAAAAGGAGAAAGAAGAGGAAGAGTAGGAAGAGGAGGAAAAGGAAGGAGGGAAAAAGAAGGAGGGAGAGGAAGAGGAAGGAAGGAGGAAGAGGAGGAGGAGGAGGAGAAAAAAGAAGGAACTGCCTATTCTCTTAGATACTGGATTCTGAGGTTCTAAGGCTTTTCTAGATATCTCTAAAGAAAGGGTACCAATGTCATAGCCTCTATTTACCGTCTATCCTGGACTCTTCATTGAGTCTGGGGCTACAGAAGGTGGAGAGTCCCCTCCAAGACTGTGAGTACCAGATGTTGCCTCACACTTTTCATTTCAAGACAGATGATGAACTTGCCTTCTGAGGAAAAGTCCTCATAGGACACACAGGAGAGGTATTTGCAGAGGTACCCTGTAGCCAATTCAAACTGGCTTTTGAGAGTGGGTTGTTAAATTTTCGGTGTGAGCATTTGCACCTTGGAAATTGGCAAACCCCTAAATCGGGGTCCAATTTATTGTTTTGTTGATTGTTTAGATTTCAGAAAGTAATGGAGAAAAATAATAATGTAGATTAAACTTTAAAATGTGTCATATACACTTCTTTTCAGAGAGTTGGTTGTTAAACATTTACTAGCACCCCCCTGGGAATTTTCCTGCATCCTCCTCCATTTCATAGGCAGCTACCTTCTCTGTTCTTCAGCTCAGTTTCCATAGCAACTCCTCACATTTTGAATGGGTCTTATTTTTTTTTGTAAGACACTTTCACATCTGAGACCTCTTCTGAGCCTCACAAGAACAGTGAGAGGGTAAGGATTATAATCCTCACTTTTCTCATTCTTATAACTAACATTTACATGGCACTTTGGGAACCCAAGATCTGTTTGGAAATGATGGGATCAGAGAATGTCCTATGAGGAAAGGACCTCATAGACCATCTACTCCAACCCATACTCAAATTAGAAACCCCCCTTCAACATTTCTGACACGTTTGCTTGAAGCCATTGACTATCTCTTAAGGAAGCCCATTCCGCTTTGGATAGCTCTAATGGTACAGATAGTTTCTGTACATTAAGCAGAAACAAAACTACAATTTCCACCCACTGCTCCTACTTCTAAGTGCAATCCTGTATTCATATGATCATCCTTCAAACAGTTGAAGACAATCATGTCCAGGTGCCCCATCCCCCTTTTCTTCTCCAGGCTAAATACCCCAGGTCTTTCAACAATCCCTAATATGGCCTGATCTCACTGCCCTTTACCAACTTGGTTGTGCCCTTTCTGAATGCTTTCTAGAGCTAATCTTCTTCCTAAAGTGTAGTCCCCAGAATTAAAAACAATAATGCAGATGTGATCTGGCTGGAGCAGATTTCAACATCACCATCGCCTCCCTTGGCCTGGACACTGTCTCTATTCAAGCAGCCCAATACCCCATTAGCTATTTAGGCTCCCATAGCCCACTATTGATTATTATTGAGCTCAAAGTCTCCTGATCCCTCTTGAGTTGTTTTTTTTTTCAGACAAACTGCTGTCTCACTGTCTCCCCCACCTTTTACTGGTGCAGTTGATTTTTTGGACCCAAACATGTGACTTTGCATTGATCCCTATAACATTTACTTACAGACCATCTTACACTTACACTTACAGACCATGTAGTCAAATGCCCACATTTTACAGAGGAGAAAGCTACCCTCTGAAGAAGTGAAATGATTTTCCTGAGACCACAAGGGTATCAGAATCAAGTTCAGGACTTTTTTTAATTCATCATACTTTCAAGTTTAGAAAATGCTTTATGTAGGTTGCTTCGTGCGATTTATTAATGAAGTTTGGGGATCAGGGAGACAACTAAGGAATCATAAAATGATTCAAAAGGATCGTAGAATTTTAGGGCTAGATAGTGTGAACCACCACATGAAAATCACAGCTGTAGAGAGTGACTCTGGTGAAGCTTATGAATAGCCCAGCTCATTTCAAATCTGTCACCAGTGTCCTCTCTCCCAGTCCCCAGCCACACAGCAACACAGAAGAGAAGCCAGAGAAAGTCTGCCTCCCACCAAAATCATCAGAGCCACCCATGATGAAGTTGGGATGGGAGAGAAGGGAAGGAGAGGACAAGGCAATCAGCCCCCTGGAGAGGGAACCCAGTTTTGTAGCAACCTGGCCAGCATCTGGAGCTGCTCCCCATAGTTACCTCCACCAGCACAGAGGCATAATGTGTGGTCCTCTGGTCCTCTTGCTACCCACCATCCCTCCCCACATGCCCCAGGGAGGTGTGCAAAGTGACCAAAACAGGCAGGGGAGCCCAGACATGGCTGATCCCTGCCCCTCCATGAATAGAGAATCCTGTCTAAGGCAGCTGTCGAAAAAAATAAAAAATAAAAACCAGGCCGTCTGGCAGTTGCTGACTAGCTTGGTCTCTTTCCTGAAACCACCATCAATCTCAGCTCGAATGTCATTTTTTTTCCTGAGCTGATCCCCAGGGGGATAGATTCGGCAGAGTCTTTTCCCATCTTGATCATGGGTGTCAACTTGACTAGCCACACAGGCGTGTTGTTCCTTGTTTCTGGAGTTGTTCCACTGAGGCTGGGTTGGGGGAGGTGGAGGTAGGGGATGGAGATTTGTAAACTGCTCCACACCATTTGGATGGAAGGAGGGAGGAAGAAGCTGCTGGACCTTGCCAAGGACAGGCTCTTACCAATAAATCGCTCAGTAGTCGCCGTTGTGAAATGGGGACAGCGGGTGCCAGGGCACCAAATCGCCAAGGTCACCACCAACCAAAGGCATTTTTTTGGAAGTCACAGTGTAACCAGAGACCAAAAACACATGGAATTTCACATTTCCAATAAATCTGTCGATGCTGCTTCAGAGAAAATGGCCTGTGGCCTCCAAGCTAAACAGCCAAGTGGGAAGTGAATAAGCCAGCACAGTCTAATGGAGAGAACACATGGGACCAGGAGGGAAAAGGCCTGGGTTCCAGTCCTAAATTAAACTGGGTGACCATAAGGAAGTGATTTTTCCTCTTTCTGGGCCTCAGTTTTCTCCTCCATAAAATGGGAACTGAGTTCTAGTCCTAAATTAAGCTGGGTAACCATAGGGAAATGATTTTTTTTTTCCATCTCTGGGCCTGTTTTCTTCTTTATAAAATTAGGGCTTTATCTTATAGGGCTAATGGACAGGGGGAAAGAGAAAAAGGAAGTAAAGACATTCCACACACACACACACACACACACACACACACACACACACACACATTACAAAGGTAATAGACCCAAAGGGTATCTCTTTCCAAATCCATTTATCTATCAATCATGGGGTAAGAATATTTTCTGGGAAAAGGCTTGTAAATATTTGTACTCCTATGACTGACCTAGAAGGAAGTGACTGGCTTTATTTTTATTTTTTTTAATTAGATTTAGAAAAAAAAAACAATAAAAACCAAGCCCAACTTAACTATCCACATGAAAACAGTAATGATCAAAACAAAGCAGATGTCAGCCCTCCCAGTACATCTTGGATCCCGTCCCTTTACTGGGCAGTGTTGAATAGTGGCAAGAGGGCCAGACCCTGCGTTCCAATCAGAGCTCTGTTATTTACTAACCCTGTGGGAGGAATGAGCATCGGCCATAGAATCTGAGGGCTTGGGTTCAAATTTGACCTCTGACAGATGACAGGTATGACTTCGGCAAATCATAGCCTCCTTGTAGCCTCAGTTTCCTCAACTGTAAAATGTGGGAGTTGGTTAGATGTCCTTGGAAGAGCTTTGACCAAGAAGAGCCAAGACATTCATCTAACCCCTCCTCGTGCCAATTTCTTCCTCTATAAAATGAAAAAATCGTCTCGGTTGTACTGACCACAGTGGATTGTTGTGTGTAAAGCCTTGTGCAAGTCTTAACTGCTGCAGAAGTGGGAGGCGGGGTTATTCTTGCCTTCCTCTCCTGAAAACTCAGCCCTCCAGAATATTCAGAGAATGTTCTAGGCGGCTCAGCTTTTATAGACTCATAAAATGACAGAGCTAGAAAGGCCCCTTAGAAAAGAGAAAGTCAGAACTGGGCAGGCCCCTAGAGATCCTCAGAGAAGGGAATTGATTTACCCAAAATCACAAAGGTAACAAACAACAACGTTGAAGTTTAAACCGAGGCGGTTTGAATTCCAGTCTTTCTGTCTATCACTGGACACTGATGTCAGTGTCTTCACCTCTATGCTCCCTCCCTTTTCTGATTTGTCTTTTCCAATTTATTGTTGGTTGGGAAACCAGATAACCAAGTTTGTCTCAACTATGTGTAAACTAAGACTTAATAGGCTCTCAGTGGGGCTGGTAGAGTTTTCCTGTAAAGCGAAAGGCATGAGCCTGGAAGTGAGTGCTTTATGACAACCACTCTGGTTGCTCAAAGGTCTTTTTGTTTCCCTCCTCATTCTCAACTCACTTTTGCCAAACACCTCTGCTTTTTAGATAACTGAGGCATCGCCATGCCTGACATACCTTTTAACCTCTCTCTCTCTCTCTCTCTCTCTCTCTCCTTCTCTCCCTTTCCTTTGGGGAGCAAAACTTCTGGAAAGGTGTTGCTGGATGCAAGGGAGTAGAGAAATTAATGGGGCTCACCAGCCTGGTTGCCCTGATTCCTGCCCAGAGAACTAACATGATGAAAGTTGGCAAATACCTCCCATGGCCAAGGCTGTTCGTCATCCAGGAGGCCACGCCGAAGGGACTGGCAGTGTTATCCCTCCTCAAGTAAACAATGAGCTATCACATGGAAAGAGGGATTCAACTTATTCTGCTTGGCCCTAGCCAGCAGAACTTAGGACAACTGGGGAAAGTTGCATAGAGGCCAGCCAAGGCTCGAAGTAAGGATAAACAACGGGAGATGCCCCAGATGATAGTAAGATAATAAGTTTCCTATCACCGAAGGTATTGAAGTGGAGAATAGTTGACCTTTCATCGGTTACACAGAGCATTGTACTTAGGGTCAAGAAAACCTGAATTCAAATGTGGCCTCAGATACTTAATAGCTTTGTAAAGGGAACTTGGGCAAGTCATTTTGCCTCTGCCTCAGTTTCTTTGCTGGAGGATGGGATGACAATAGTATCTACTTCCCAAGGTTATTGTAAGGATAAAATGAGATATAACTTGTAAAGTACTATTTAAATACATCATCATCATTATTATTATTATTATTATTATTATCATTATTATTATTATTATTTGGGAGCTGTCCTCTCCACTTCCTGGCTCTGGGAGAAACCCTCCTCTCCACTCAGGAGCTGAGAGCAATTTCTGGTGATTCCAAGAGAATTGGTCAAACTTGCCAGGTAAGGGTTAGAACAGGCTGGCCAAAGCACTGGAGCCTGGCAGGAAGGGTGGGGTCTCCTAGGTCTTTGGTACAGGCTGGCAGAGCCTGTGGCATCCTGAAGGCCCAGTTAGTGAATCAGGATGAGTCCCAATGAGGCTGAGGCTATCTGTTTCTGTCTGTTTCTGACATCAGCTTGGCCCCAGTTGAAAGGAAAGTTTTAAGCATTTTGTCATCCCTAACAGCAGCATGAGTGAACCTGCCTCTTGGACCTTATGTATGCCTTATGTAAAGGTATATTTGGATGTCCCAAGTTCACTCCTGTCCTTGGCCGATGCCTAGAATTCTACCATATGAGTTTCATTGCTTAACTCAAGGATTTCCCAGAAACTCAGTTAGAAGGCTCCTCAAAAGTCTACTGGTCCAATCCATTCCTGAGAAGAACTCTACAATATCTCTGAGTGGTTACTCAGCCTTTACTTCAAGGCCTCCAGGGAGGGGGAATCTCCTACCTTCTGAGCTAACTCATTCCATTTTTAGACAGCTCTGACTGTTAAAAAGTTTCTCTTCTACCAAGTCTGGGTCTGCCTCTGCAACATCCACCCAATTCTGTCCATTGGGACCAAGAAGAACAAATCTTTTTCTCATTGTGGTCCCTCATTAAGTACTTGAAGACATCTCTTTGTTCTTGCCCTCCTACTACCAGCTCATCCAATTATTCTCTTCTCCACCCTAAATGTCCCAGATTCTTCCACTCAGTTCTCAATATGCCATGGGGCCCGGCCCTTTTACCATTTTGGTTCCTTTTTTGTGTTCCTTTTTTGGACAGCCCCCAGCTTTTCAACATCTCTCCTAAAATGCAAAGTCCAAAACAAAACCTAATACCCCAGAAGTGGTCTGAACAGAGAAGTGTACAGTGAGATGGTCCTCTCTCTAATTCTGGACACTATGACAGGGGTTCTTAATCTTTCTGAGTCTTAGACCCCATTGGCAGTCTGATGAAGCCAGAATAAGGTTTGAAATATCTAAGGTAAAGCAGAAAGGATGACATAGGGAACCAATTATATTTAAATATAGTATCAAAATATTTTTTAGAAGTTCCTGACTCCAGTGAATCTTTGCTTTATGCTTTGATCCATGTAAAAACACCAACCCTCCCTGAAAGGGAGCCCAGCCTCATCTGTTTTTGGTCCTTTATGCCTCACTGTGAATGAAGGCACTTAGAACTGGTTTCCAAGGTGGGGAAGTGGCTGTGAGGATGTTTCTGACCAGTCTTTTAGAAGGATGTCAAGTCCAGATGCAAGAACCCCTAATAAAATGACCCTGTGTTTGCAGTAGCAGCTACTGCAGTCCTCTGAATCAGCCCCTCCATCCCTACTCATCAGCTGCTAAATGTTCTTAATGAAAATCACGTAGCCATTGTGACTGAATGCGCAACAAATCTGTTACGTAATTTCACCTGGGCCCTCACCACTGCACAGCAATCTTTTGTTATTCCTTGATTGGTTCTCTATCACCTTCTCCACAGTGGCTGTTCTAAATATCCTCTTCTCTCCTCATATCTCCTAAACCATCCCTCCCCCCTCTTCCTTTCAGGAGAGGATTTCACCTTCTACTTTACTGAGGAAATAAAGAGTCAATTCTGAACTCCCTCTTCTCTCCCAATTCCATCCCTCAAAACGCTTCTTTGTTATCCTCACTCTCTTCTTTGTTCCATGCTCTAAGACAGGAATCTTCTCTTTGCTAAGGCTAATTCCTCTACTTGTTCTTTTGACCCTATCCTTTCCTGTTAACTTCTAGGAACTTAGCATGTCAATCATTCTGTCTTTTTCACTCATCTTTATCTGTCTTTATTTATTGGAGTCTTCCCAGTCACCTACAAAAAAAATGTTCATAGCTGTGTGACCCTGGGCAAGTCACTTAACCCCAATTGCCTCGCCAAAAAAAAAAAAAATGTTCAGGTCACCCTCATCCTAAAAATTTAATTTAATTAAAAAAAACTCACTTGGCTTTTCCATTCCCTGAAGCTATGAGCCTATATCTCTTCTCCCTGTCTTAGTCAAACTTCCAAGAAAAATTGTCTATACTTTTCTTACCTCCTATTCGCTTCTCAACCCCTTGCAATCTGGCTTCTGGCCCCACAACTCAGCTAAAACCTCTCTCTCCTAGGTTACCAATATCTCCTACCTACTTTAGACCTTTCCTTGGTCCTCATCTTTGTCGACTTCTCTGAGGTTTTTGACACTCTTGATTATGCCCTCCTCCTGGACACTCTTTCCTCCCTTGGCTTCTCATAGCTCTCTTTACCTGGCTGACCATTCTTTATTAGTCTCCTTTGCTGTGTCATTATCATCCTCTTGCCCAGTAAAGGTGGGCATTCCCAAGGTTTTTTCATCTTTGATTCTACACTGTCTCTTTTGGTAATCTCACCAATTCAAATGGACTCAGTTATCTCTATGCAGATGACTCCCATGTCTATAACACTAGCCTTCATCTTTTTCCCAAACTCTAGTCCCACAGCCTGCTGGACATCTCCACTGGATATGTCTCCCAAGACATCTCAAACCCAACCTGTCCAAAACAGTACTCATTATATTTCCCTTCAAAATCCATCCCTACTCCAAAATTTGAAATTTCTGCTCATGGTACCACTATCCTTCAATTGCTGAGGTTCACAACCTTGGAATCATCCTCAACTCTTGATTCTTCCTCAACCCCCAATCAGGTGCCAAATCTGGTCAATCCTACATTCACAACAATCCTTCATTCACACAGCCTCTTAGTTCAGATGACCCTATTACTTCTACCCTAGTTCAAGCCTCTATCATCCTTCTCTTGAACCACTGAAGTCGTTTCCTATTGCCTTCTCTGCCTCCACTCTCTTCTATCTCCAATTCATCCTGTTTTTGTTGTTGTCCAGTCATTTCAGTGATAACTTCATGACTCCATGACCCCATTTGGGGTTTTATTGGCAGAGATACTAGAGTGGTTTACCATTTCCTTCATTTGACAGATGAGGAAACTGAGGCAAACAGGGTTAAGTGACTTGCCCAGGGTCACACAGCTTGTGAAGTGTCTGAGGCCAGATTTGAACTCATAAAGATGAGTCTTCCTGACTTCAGGCTTGGTGCTCTATCCCCTGCATCACCTAGCTGCCCTAACTCACCCTACACATGACTGCCAAATCTGCCTTCCACATAACCACCTTTGTGGGCATATTTCATGTCATATCATTTACATATTCTCCATCACAATAAAACTGACTACTAGCTGTATCCTATACACAGCTTTCCACCTCCAAGCTCCATATCTTGATGTTCCATGTCTGGAATGTACTCCTTCCTCTTAGATCCCTTGGCTTTCTCCAAGAACCATACCTGAGCCCTCTCCTATAGCAGGCCTTTCCTGATCTTCTGGTTATCGGCACACTCTCCCTTCTGAAGCTCCTTTGTATTTACTAGTTTGGATATATGTTATATCAATATCCCTCATCCCAACCCTAGAATAGTCTAAGCTCCATGAAGGCAGGGACTAATTTATTGCTGTCTTTCTATCCTCGGTGGCAAGAATAGTGCCTGGCCTGGAGTAGGAATTGAATAAATATTTGTTGGGTTGAATTGGTTTGAAATATGACTGAAGACATAAAATCATTAAAGTACCAGCCAATAGGATGAGGTCTAAACACCAGAGTCAGGCTTTCAACTCAACCCAATGAGCATTCACCAAGTACCCACAGAATGTATGCAGGGGGAGCAGCTAAGTGGCGCAGTGGATAGAGCACTGGCCCTGGAGTCAGGAGGACCTGAGTTCAAATCTGACCTCAGACACTTGATACTTACTAACTTTGCAACCCTGGGTAAGTCACTTAAATTGCCAACCCTCCCCCCCCCCCAAAAAAAGAGTGTGTGCAGGGACCTCCCATAGGTGTTGAATGAGATAGAGGGGCTTAGATAAGGTCCTTACCCTGCCCAGTCTAGCGGGGGGACATGACACACTGAATGGGTGACATAGACAACTGAAATACCAAAAAAAGTGTGTAATTTCATAAAAGAGGTATAATTGCTAACATCATTAGTCAAAGCCCTCTACCACTCTCTGGCTCTATTTTGCAATAATAAAAACTCACATCTTGATAATATTTTAAGATTGACAAAATTATTCCCAATCCTTGGGTGGGGGAGCTAGATCAAATATTATCCATCTGTATTTATACTATTACATTATTATATACTATATTATGTAATATGATAGTATATAATATGTATTATAAGTATCCCCATTTATGCTACTATACTATTATCCTATCCCTGTTTTACAGATGAGGAAACTGAGGCTCAGAGAAATATAATGACTTGCCTAGGGTCATAAGGTAGTAAGTGTCTGAACTGTGTTCTTATGCAGACACTGCCTCCAGCCCTCTTTTCACTCCATTATGTTATCACCCCTCTCTGACCTTCTCTTTCTATATTCAGATCCCCTCTCTTCAGTCACCATGTCTTGGCCCCCAGTTGCCCTGAACCCTAGAGTATGGTATTCCAATTGGGTCAGCCCAAGTGCCAAGTGCTCAAATATTACTCTCCATATCCTAATTACCCACAAAAATTTCCATTTCCTCAGGGCCCTACCCTCAGGTGGAGCAGAGCAATAAACCCCATCATATCTGATGGTAAATAGCCAATGACAAATTTATTTACTGAGTGGCATTTACTGCTGAAATAAGCATCCTTTGGAGATAAATGCCCAAAGGAATGACTCTCTAATGGTTGGATTTTAGTCAGCATGGTGGAATTGTGATCCTGTGAATCCCGAAAAGAGAGTCCAAAGCTTAGGACCTTCCTTACCCTACACATCACACAGATGACACCTACTCTGCCAGTGGGTAAGGCTGGTCCAAGTAATTCCAGGTCCAGGTTCAGGAAATGGGTAACAGCTTCATCATGAAGCAGGTGGTAGATTACCATTGGCATACTTTAAAGGAAAGTGTACTAGATTTAGAATCAGGAGACATCAGAGTTTGAATCCCAGCTCTGAAACTCTGTGGGACCCTGGGCACATTATTGCATTTCTTAGAACCTCAGTTTCCTCCTGTGTAAAATGGGAATAAGAGTGACAATTGCTGCATCATTGAGGTACTGAGGGGTAAGCATTTTGTGAGACTTAAATTGGTCATATATGTTCTTTGCTAGTTCCCTTTGGTACCATCCAGAAGTTGAAGGTTTGCTATGGTGTTCATCTCTGGATGGCTAGGTACATCACTGTATACTCAAAATATATAGAGCCTCACGGGGCCCTGTCAGACAATCATGCCTAGTCAACTCACTGGAAAACATCAACAAATTGGTTCTTTGGCAGTGAGGGGATAGAGGCCTAAGCTCATTCCCGTTCCCCCTTGTTTTGTAGGAGGACCACAAGTTGATCTGGGAGGTCTGCCCGAGGCTTGAGGGGGGCTTGGCTCTGTTCAGCCTGTACGGCTTCCCCAGAGCACAGAGTGGCCAGGCTGCTGACCACAAATGAACGGTCTTTCACAGCCCTTTCAAGTAGTAATTGTCTGCTTGTATTACATGGACTCTGGTCTTCCAGCCAAAGATTAGACACATACACAGAGACACAGACACACAGAGAGACAGAGAGGGACAGAGACAGAGACACAGAGATGGACAGAGATACAGAAAAAGAGACACAAAGGGAAACAGAGTAGACACCCAGAGAGACAGAGAGGGATAGAGACAGAAACACAGAGACAGAGACACACAGATACAGAGAAACAGAGTAGACACCCAGAGAAATACAAAGAAACAGGGAGGGATAGAGACAGAGACACAGAGAGGGACAGAGGTGCAGAGAAAGAGATACGAAGGGAAACAGAGTAGACGTTCAGAGAGACAGAGAAGGAATCAGAGATGCAGAGACAGAGACACAGAGAGGGACAGAGATACAAAGAGACACAAAGGGAAACAGAGAGACACAGAGGGATAGACAGAGACACAGAGAGGGACAGAGATATAGAGACACTCAGAGACAGACAGAGACATAAAGAGGGACAGAGAGTAAAAGAGACAGAGCAAAAGAATAGACATCCAGAGAGACCCAGAAGAGAAGCAGCAGGAGAACCAATAGAACTTGGTTTTTTAGCGCCCTTGGGTCATTCAATCCAGCTCCCACTTTTATAGAAAAAGAAACTGAGGCTCAGAGAGAAGCAGTGATTTCACCAAAGTCAGAAGCAACATGAGAAACTAGAACTCAGGTCTCCTAAGCTCCTGTACTTTTTTCTCTTGCCCCACCCTGTCTTTTCTCATTGCTTGTGTGTTTTGGTCTTGGACCCAATATTGGTACAGAGAATGTTCGTGTGTCCTTCCTCAGGCACTATCTGTATAACTTTCAGCAAATCATTTGGTCTTTCTTGGCCTCAGTTTCCTCATCTGTAAAATGAGGGGGATGAGACTAGATGATTCCTGAGGCCTTTTCCATTTATGGGATATGAGTTGTTAAACTTTGCTATCTGGGGCATAAATGTAATAGAAACAATGTATAATACAACTAGCAAGTAACTATTTCTCTCAAGCCTGCAGGATGGTGTAAGGGGGGGTGGGGTCAGAAGCCTCAGTTTCCCCATATGTAAAATGAGAGGTTTGGCCCAGTCCAGAGGTTCTTAAGCTTTTGTTGTGTCATGGTCCCACTTTGGTAGTCTGGGGAATCCTGAGGACCCTCTCTCAGAATCATGTTTTTAAATATATAAAATAAAAACATAGTATTACCCAAAAAAATCATTTAAAATATTAAAATATTAAGAATATTAAAAATTAAAAAAAGATCACGGACCCCAAGTTAAGAACCGCTGAGCTAGATAATCTCTAAGGTTCCATCTTGGCCTGATACAGTTTCATTCTATATTTTCCTTTAAAATCAAAACTTGTCCTCATCTTGCTGGTGCAGGGACTTTGCTAGCTCTGAGCTCCCTCTTCAGGACACACGGCTAAATGACAGCCTTTGCCTTTCTCCTTTGCTCCTCAGCACTCCTCCGTAAGCCCCACAAGTGGAACCGACGTGGCCACAAAAAAGGTGGCCACCATCAGCGACGTGTGCGAGTCCATGAAGCAGCAGCTGTTGGTTCTGGTTGAATGGGCCAAATACATCCCAGTGTTCTGGGAGCTCCCGCTGGATGACCAGGTAGGCAAAACAAGGGCATTAACTCAACATGATTACAACATGCTTTCATATATCTCACCTTACCTGAGCTCCATTATAACATCCTCAGGAGCATCAGTTGGGCAAGGATCAGAAAGGCAAAGTTCTGTAGCTTCTCTGAGCCTCAGTTTCCTCATTTGTAAAATGGGAATTATAATAGTACTTACCTCTCAGGGTTGTTGTGAGGATTAAATGAGTTATTTGTAAAGTATCTGGTATACAGTGGGTGCTTAATAAATGTTTGTCCCTTCCCTTGAAACCACAGACAGCCCTGTGCAGCACTCCAGGCCCAGGCTAAAGTTGAGGACTGAGTGGAGAGACAGTTACCTATTAACACTTAGACCTCCGTTTAACATTCCCCAAGTACCCTAATCCTATGCCCTGCATAAAAACAATAGCTTTTAAAAATGGGGCAGCTAGGTGGCACAGTGGATAGAGTGTCAGGCCTGGAATCAAGAAGACTCCTCTTCCTGAGTTCGAATCCAGCCTCAGACACTTACTAGCTGCGTAACCCTGGGCAAGTCATTTCACCCTGCTTGCCTCAGTTTCCTCATCTGTAAAATGAGCTGGAGAAGAAAATGGCAAACCACTCCAGTATCTTTGCCAAGAAAACCCCAATTGGGGTCAGGAAGAGTCAGACACGACTGAAATGACTAATCAACAACAACATAGAAAAAATAAGGAATCAATGATGCTAGGCCTGTTCCTACTATAAGCTAACAGAAAAAGGGAAAGGGGCTTACAGTAAAAAGGTTCCATAAAAGAAGGGCATTACCCCCCCCCAAAAAAAGCTAACACAGAGATTGAGAAAGTATGAGAAATGGGTAAACAGTTGCAAAAAGGAGCCATCACATTGATCAGGTACAAGAAGGAAAGAGTCTAGAAAAATTCCTGAAGGACAAAATTCTCTGATACATTTTTTCCAGACCATCAGAAAGGACAATGCAGCAACTGTAAGAAGCTCTAGAATAGTTGAGAAGATGAACAGAAGAATTAAAAGAGGAAATAAGGGTGAAATTAGTACAGTAACTAGAAGTCTCAAGTTAATAAAAACAAGCAAGGAAGTTGAGAACTTAGAAGAGATGATGGAGAAAAATCCCCTTAATAGTAGATTCTATTACAGATTTTCAATATGAAAACTGAAGAGACAGAAGAAAAATTAACTGAAAAAAATGGAAAGAAAACAAAATTGAAAGAACATATGAAAGCTCTACAAGCTATAGAAATTGCATAAGATGGCATGGGAAGAAATAATATTAGAATTAAAGGTGTCCTAGACCAGAGGTGTCAAATTGCAGCCCTCAAGACTCAGACCAGATTAAAATATAATTAGGGAATTAAAATACAATATAACATAATGTTAATTTTCTAAGTCAACATGCAGTCCCTAGGGATCTGTTTCTATTTCAGCTTGACACCACTCTCCCAGACAAATACAATGATATTAAAAGCATGAATACCATAGATAAGAAAATAATACAGGAAAATTTCCCAGAAGTAATGGTAAAATTATTTAAAAAAAACTAATGGAAAGAAGGCAAAATTCAAATTAGTATCCAGAGGGCATCACTCACAGAGAAAAATGCAAAGCTGAACTCTTCAAGAAATGTAATAGCCAATTTTGAATCTTGGGCCTAGTGACCAAAGGGTCTGGTGGATAGGATAGGTAAGTAGGTAACAAACATTTCTTCATCGTTTACTATGTGCCAGGCACTGTTATAAGACTTGGGGATACAGATAAAAGCAAAAAGATAGTCCCTGCCCTCAAGGAGCTTATATTCTAATGGGCAAAGAAAAGGGGCAGGGCAGATGGCAAGAGGCTCTGTAGCCAGGCCTTAGTGGCCAGGCAACCTGATGGTGAGATGTAGGAGCAAGAGGCTATATGTAAGAATAAAACCTTCTTGAGGATAAGAACTATTTATTCATGTTTTTCTTTGTATCTCCAAGGACTAACATAGTATGTTGCATATAGATGCTTAATAAATATTTCATTTGAATTGAAAAAATAAAATATCAATCAAAGTTAACTTCAATAGTTTGGAATAAGGTCAGATAAAGAGAACTGGCTAGGTTAGAGGGCGGAAATCTGTTTGAGGAGACAGGGACCAGATTAGTGTAAGCAAACCAAACCACAGAGACCAAGTGCTCATTTTAAAAGGGCCCTTGGGGTGGAGTAATTGACATAAAATAACTTAATGGACAAAAACACAAACATAACAATTATAATTCTAAATAGGGATAGATTAAACTTCCCCAGAAGAAAAGAAGTTGAATGGAAGAATGCCAAAAAAAAACATCTGCTGAATACAAGAAAAACATTCAAAACATACATACCAGTGAGTGCCTGGGCAAAATCTATTATCCTTCAGACAATTCCAAACCCGAAGAAATTGCAGTCACAGATAACTCACAAGATAAGACAATAAAGTAACAGAGAGGTAGATAATATCAAGAGAGCTAAGCAAGGAAACTACATTTTGTTTGAAGGTACCATAGACAATGAAACTATAGTATTAAATATATATTTAACAGAATTATCAGATTTTTTTTCAATGTGTTGAGTTTGGGTGTTTTTTTCTCTTCCTCTTTTTCTATTAAAAAAATCTTTCTTATAAAAATGGCTATCTGATGGGGTTGGAGAGACATGCAGGAGAAAATCTAGGTGATATAAAAACAAGATATCAATAAAATTTATTTTAATATATGCAACAAATGGCATAGCTTCTAAATTCCTAAAGTAAAAGCTAGTCAAATTGCAAAAAGGCATTGATGGCAACATAATAATTGCAGGAGATTTTAATATTCCTTTTCTGAACTGGATAAATCTAAGAAAAACACAAGAGATGAACAGAATTATGGGACAATAATATTTTAAGACTTGGGCAGCTAGGGGGCATAGTGGATGGAATACCGACCCTTAAGTCAGGAGGACCTGAGTTCAAATCCAGCCTCAGACCAAACACTTGCCACTTACTGGCTGTGTGACCCTGGGCAAGTCACTTAACCCCAATTGCCTAAATAATAATAATAATAATAATGATATTTTAAGACCATGGGTGATTTGTGAATTACACATTAAAGAACATAATATTTATTAGAATCAGAGGGTGACTTTATAAAAATTCATGATTTGTGAAGGCATAAAGAAATAAAAGATAAATATAAAATGTTAGCAATAATAAATAAAATTTTCAAATAAAAGGGCATAATAAAATTATAATTAATAAAGAAAAAGCAAAAGAGACTAAGTAATAGCATATTAAATAATGAATGGGTCAAAGAACAAACATAGAAACAGGAGGGAACTAGCAATTGGGAGGGATTAAAAAAAGCATCATATAGAAGGTATCAATAAACATTTATCAAGCGCCTACTATGTGCCAGGCACCGTGCTAAGCACTAGAGATACAAAAAGAGGCAAAAGACCTGCCCTCAAGGAACTTAATGTCTAATGGGGGAAACAACATGCAAGCAACTATGTGTGGACAAGTTCTATACAGGATAAATGGGAAATTATCAACATAGGGAAAGCACTAGAATTAAGAGAAATAGGGAAAGGCCTCAATGAAAGGTGGGATTTTACCTGGACCTTGAAGAAAGCCAGAAAAGCCGGGAGGCAGAGATGAAGAGGAAGAACGTTCCAGGCATTGAGGACAGCTAGAGGAAATACCTGGAGCAGAGAGATGGAGTGTCTACTTTGAGAAAAAGCTGAGGAAACCATTGTTACTGGATTGCAGAGTACATGAGGTGGGGGGGTGGGAATGGAGAGGAAGAGAAGAGTGTGTGTGTGTGTGTGTGTGTGTGTGTGTGTGTGCACACGTGTGTAATGTGTAACAAGATCGGAAAGGAGTAGGGGGAGTGTCTTATGAAGGACCTGAACAACAAGCAGTATTTTATACTCAAGCCCAGGGGTGACAGGGAGCCTCTGGAATTTATTGAGTAGGGGGTTACATGGTCAGACTTGTTTTAGGAAGGTCAGTTTGACAGCTGAGAGGCAGAGAGACACTAGTAAGCTAATGCACTGTAAATGAGGTGATGGGGGCCTGCACCAGGGTGGGGAAGAGAGAAGAGCAGAGAGGGGGTGGATGCTTACAGTAAAATTGACATTTTGGTTGAAGAGAGGGATTCTCTGAGTTGGAAGTCAGGAAGGAGTGCATTCCTCATATGGGGAATGGCTAGTGTAAAGGTGTGTAGATGGGAAATGTGACAAACAGAAAGAAGGCCAGAAAACCCCATTGAATCAGTGAAGAAACAAATCAAGATAATTACTAGCTTCAGCAAAGAGGCAGAATATGAAATAAGTCTATAAAAAAATCAGACATTCCATTCACTACTGACAAAAACCCGGGAGAAAATGATAGAAAGAGATATACCATTCAAAACAACTCCATAAAATATCTGAATTGAAACTACTAAGACACATACGAGATTTATAGAAATCCAAATACAAATCATTCCTTACAGCAATAAAGGAAGACAAATAATTAGAGTCATTGTGGTTGGGCTGAATCAATGTAATAAAAATGACAATATTATTTGAATTAATTTACAGGTTGAGTGCTATGCCAATTAAAATTCCAAGGAGTTATTTTCTAGAACTAAACTAAATAACAAATTTCATGGGGAAAGTGGAAATAAAAGGTGTTGAATTTCAAAAGACATAATGGAAAAGTATAAATTTAGGGGGCATAATAATAATACTAACATGTATATAGTACTTACTATGGACCAGGTACTGTACTAAACACTTTACAATTATTTTCTTATTTGATCTTCACAACAATCCTTGGAGGTAGGTGCTATTATCGCCCCCATTTTATAGATGAGAAAACAGAGATGAAATGGTTTGCCAGGGTTGCCCAGTTAGTTAGTATCTGAGGCCAAATTTGAACTCAGGACTTCCTGTCTCCAGGCCTGATGCTCACCACCTAGCTGCCAAGAGAAGACTTGTATGAACTGATATGGAACAGAGGAAATAGAGCCAAGACAACAATGTCTATAATATATAATATTATAATGCATAATGCATATATAATGAATAATATTATAATGTATAAGGTCTACTATAATGTAAACAAAAGCAACAGGAATATGCTACCAAATTCAAATTTAGTCATGACAAGTCAGCAGGCATTTAGTAAGTGCTTACTGTATGTCAATACTATGTTAAACCCTGGTATTCCCTTTCATTGTTCTATCTTGGTCCCAGAGAAAAGATGATGAAACACATTTCCCTCCTATCCTCCGAAAGGAGAGAAAGAATCTTACGGGTGTACAAGGTTTGCTAATGCTATTTAGATATGACTCCTTTTTCTTGGGTTTTATTTGGTTCTTTCCTTTTTTTCTTTAGAGGATTGAATGTGGGTGAAGGAGAAGAGGTAATACTGGGAAACAATTATAACACTGAAAACAAAAGACAGGGCCAGCTTGGTGGTGCAGTGGATAAAGCACTGGCCTTGGAGTCAGGAGGACCTGAGTTCAAATCCAGCCTCAGACATGTGACACTTACTGGGCTGTGTGACCCTGGGCAAGTCACTTAACCCCATTGCCTAGCAAACACACAAGAAAACAAAAGATAAAAATAAAACTTTCTTCTTTTTTAGAAACTAACAAATTTCTAAATACTAAAAAGTATTCAAAAAGAATACTGTACAAGAATCCTTGGGTTCTGGTCCTAGCGCTGCCCTGAACTATGTGACCTTAAATAAGCCAGGTCCCCTATCTAAGCTTTGGGTTTTTATCTGTGAAATGAAAGGGATGAACTCCAAAGAAATCCTTGGCTATCAAGCTAAAGGAAAGGCAGCATGATTCAGAAGGGAGAAAAAAAAATAGGAAGAGCACCCTGGCTTCTAGTCCTGGTCCTGCCTAGACCAGTATGAAAATGAAGAAGTTACCTCCGTTCTCTGGGCCTTGGATTCCTGTAAAATGAGAGCAAATTAATTCACATTCTAAGACTGATTAAGAAGTTAAAATGTGACTGAATCAGTGCATTTATTTCTTTAATCTTCCTCTCTGCCTCAGTTTCCCCACCTACAAAAGGAAATCCCAAAGATCTCTTTGAGCTCTTCTTCAGATATGTAATCAGTTCTTTTCTCTGTCTTATGTGCCTTGCAGGTGGCATTATTAAGGGCCCACGCTGGAGAACACCTTCTTCTTGGAGTTGCCAAACGATCTATTCCCTACACAGATTTCCTGCTTTTAGGTAAAAAGAATAAACATTCCAGGATTCTCTCCTCTTGCTCTGCTCCAACTTCCATTGTAAGTCTTTTACTGGCATTGACTTCCAGTGCTGAAATGAGAGTTAATTAGTCTGGCCATAGATCTGTAGTTAGGAGCCAGTAGATAAAGCCAACGATACAGTTAGGAGTACCCGGGCCAGTGTTACAGTCTAGAGTAGCCAGGACAAACTGCTTGGAGGAGAGATGGGACCCAACCTGAGCCTTGATAGATGGGGGGACATTCAAACTGAAAGAGAAAAGGGAGTAAGGTATTTCTGATGGGTGAGATGACCAGAGATACAGAGGCAGATATGACTAGAGCGGTGTCTGTGTGTGTGTGTGTGTGTGTGTGTGTGTGTATGTCTGTGTGTGTGTGTGTGTGTGTCTGTGTGTGTGTGTGTGTGTGCATGTGTGTATGTCTGTGTGTGTAGAGTCACAGAATCGCAGAATTTTAGATTTGGAAGGGACCACAGTCCAACCCATACCCCAAAAAGGAACGCCTACTGCAAATATATTTGACAAATGGTCATTTAGTCTCTGCTTGAAGAACCCAAAGGAGGGAGAGCCCATTACATCCTAAGGCAGCCTGTTCCATTTTTGGATAGCTTGAACTGCTAGGAAGTCTTCCCTGACATCAAGCCTGAATTTGTCTCTTTGTAACTTTCACCCAGTGCTCTGGTTTCATCTTAACCAAACAGAACACATCAATTCCCTCTTCCATATATTAGCCATTTGAATACTTGAGGACAGCTCTCATTTCTCTCCTAAATCTTCTCTTTTCCATGCTAAGCGTAGATCATAGGATCATAGTTGAAGGTGGAAAGGATCATAGAGGTCAACTAGTCTAACCCTCTCATTTTCCATATGAAGAAACGGAGACTCTGAGAGTTAAGTGACCGGCTGACGGTCACACATGTACAAAGAGGCAGAGCCAGGGTTCAAATACGGATCCAGATTCAGTGGACTTTGCCTTACACCATGCTGCCTGTCTACATCTATAGTTCCTTCCAACAGTCTTCATATGGTGTAGAGCAGACTCAAGGTCCTCTACCAGCTTTGTTGCTGCCTCTAAACACTCCAATTTACCAATATTCTTCCTAAACCATGATGCCCAGAACTAAACACATTATTCCAGCTGTGGGCTAACCAGAGCAAAGGATAGTAGGGCCATCTCCTTATTTTTTTTCATATAACATCTTTTTTTGTAAGGCAATTGGGGTTAAGTGACTTGCCCAGGGTCACACAGCTAGTGAGTATCATGTGTCTGAGGCCGTATTTGAACTTAGGTCCTCCTGATTCTAGGGCCGGTACTCTATCCACCATCTCCTTATTCTTTAAAGCATCCTAAGATTGCATTGACTTTTTGGACTAACATACTCTTCTTGACTCATTGAATTTGCAAACTACTACCCCCAGATCTTCTTCAGACTGTTGCCTAACCATGCCTTCCCCCATCTTCTACTTCTGACCCTGATTTCTTTGAACCAGGTGTAAGACTTTAAATCTCTTCATTCTAAGTATAATTCTCTTTCTAGTACATCATGCTACCTCTCTTTTGAAGGAAAACAGAGGATAGTATGGAAAGAACACTGGATTTGTAATCAAAAGACCTGGGTTTGAATATTGGCTCTTTGGCCCTGTGTGACCTTGTCACTTCCTCTAAGCTCAAGTTTCTTCTTCTATAGGAGAAGGGAGTACTTAGCATTCATATGTCATACCCTACGCCTGGAATACATTTCTTCCTCCTCTCCACCTCTCAGAATTAGGCAGATCGTCTACAAAGAGAGGTAGAAGATTTTAATGGACTACAAGCTCAACATAAGTCAATAGGGTGATACAAAAGCTACTGCATTCTTAGGTTGCATCAAGCAAAGCAGTGCCTAGCATCCGGGACCAGGGAGGGGTCAGTTCTGCTCTGTTCTTTCTACAAATAAAGTATTGGACTCCATTCTGTACTCAACATTTCAACAAGGACATCCAGAGAAGATTGATAGGGATGGTGAAGAGCCTTTAAATCATGCTATAAGGGACTGTTTGAAAGAAAGGGAGAATGTTTACTGAAAGAAAGGGAGAATGTTTACTGAAAGAAAGGAACACTTGGGGGAAGAGGGGAAAGGAGAGGGGTGTCACAATGGCAGTGTGGAGAGAGTAGCAATAGCACTGTTAACCTGGCTTCAAAATCTGCCTCTGATGCTGGCTACTTTTGTGCCTTCAGGCAAGTAAGTTAACCTTTCCAAGTCTCCATTTCCTCGTCTAAAAATAAGGGGTTGGATATAATAGCTTCCGAGGTTCCTTCTAGCATTATGATTCTATGGTCATCTTCAGGTATTTGATGGACTTTCCTTTAGAAGAGAGATTTGCTTAGGTTGGCCCCAAAGTATAGAAGGAAGAGCCCTGGGGGGATGAGTGGAAGCAGTGAAAAGAAGCAAATTAAAACTTCATCTAGGAGCAGCTAGGTGGTGCAGTACATAAAGCACCAGCCCTGGAGTCAGGAGGACCTGAGTTCAAATCCAGCCTCAGATACTTGACACTTACTAGCTGTGTGACCCTGGGCAAGTCACTTAAGACTGATTGCCTCACCCTCCCCCCCCCCCAAAAAGAAGAAACTTCATCTAAGAGAAAATGTCTTATTGCTGTGCAAAAATGGACTGGCCTGCCCCCAGGAGTGGGCTCCCTCCTAACTTGGAGACCTTTGTAATGTATAAAAAGTTTGAGACCTAGTTTCTAGGTAATTAATCATTTTATTAAACATGCTAGCATGTAATTAATAAAAGGGGTCAGTGACACTCTTAAGTACCAAAGACCTCTCATGGAACCCATTCAACATTTATATGCCTTTGGAAGACTGGGTGTTCCTGAGAGTGGCAATCGACTCTGGTTGGTTAATAATTAATGGGAGAATGAATGTTATAATGAAAAGTGGGCTAATTCTAATGAGGGTCTGGGGGATGTGACTGATCACTCAGTCTTGGTCAAAGAGACTTATTTGTACCCATATCACCCCCTCTGGGGTAATCTAGAAAAAAAAGGAGAATCCACATTTTTCCAGACCTGTCTGAGTAAAACAATGGGCCAGAATCCATCAATTCACCTAGACTAAAATTTCCTTACCTTTTGACCAGAGCTGAGTTTTCCCTCTCCTTATCAGCCCTGCACTTCAAAAACTGCCTGAATAAACTACAGGGGCTGATTTCTGAATGAGGAAGTAGAAAAGGGAAAACATCTTCATCCTAATTCAATAATTGGTTATTAATATAAGACAGAAATAATCCTTTCTCTCCCCTTCATGCAAAGGTTGGGTGCCCACTAGTTGAGTATGCTGCAGAAAGAGTCTTCTTCAAAAATGGGTTGAAATAGACCCCCTCTGAGGTCCTTCCAATCCAGAGATTCTGTGATTCTATAAGAATGTTGATCATCCTTCAGATGCTAACAATTCCATGAAGTCTTCCTTGCTCTTCCCAGTTGTCAAAGCCCCCTCTTTCCTCAAATTACCTTGTATTTACTGATCTGTGCATATATTGTATATTGTGCATATATTGAGGGTGCAAAGACCAACAACAAAACAGCCCAGATGCTTTAGATTTTGAGGTGCATTATACTGGAGGAAAACGGCATTGTAATACACAGCATGCACAGAATCATAAGCATTAAAGACAATGTATAATATATACAAAGATACGTAAGAGCAAAGTACATAGAAAGTATTTGTTTTTACAAGGATGGTGTAAAGGATCGATGAGATGAATAAGGAAAAAGCTCATGCTGTAGGAAGTGGCACCTGGACAGACACTTAAAGGGAACTAGGGAGTCTAGGAGGTAGGATACAGACTGTGCAAAGAGAGAAAGGGAGGAGATGGAATGCTGTGGATGGGGAATGGCCATTGAGCCATTTGGGCTGGGCCAAAAAGTACACCAGGGAGAATAATATCGCAGCAGCCTAGAAAGTCTGAAGCCAGATTGGCAGGGGCTTTAAATCCCAAACATGGGGAAAGCTGTTCATGCCGCAGCCAGTAGGCAGCTTTTGAAGCTTCTTGAAGAAGGGAGGGACGTGCTCAGACCCACGCTCTAAGGGATAGCCATTTGGGAACTGCAGTCTGATGGATTGAAGTGGGGAGCGCTAGAGGAAGGGAATTCTGTCAGGAGGTTGTGTCTAGAAGTGAGGAGAGATCAACCTAGAGTGGTGACCATAGGAACAGAGAGGACAGGTTGGGGGGATGGAATGGAATCCCGGGGCTCCCTGGCAAAGTCCATTCTAATGCTAAGGATCCAGCCAGTACTTTATGAACATTGGTCAAATCTGTTAATAACTGCCTACTACTGTGTCTCCATTGTATAAGAAGGCGTTTACAAAAAAATCAGCAACACGGCATTTACCTAATAAATGAGCCAGTCCCATAGGCTTTAAGAGATTTTCTTGGGGTTTGGTTTTTTTTTTCGGTTTTTGGTTTTTTTTTTGGTGCTGAATCAAGTTACATAGCACAACAAGGAAGGAAAAAGGATAGACCGAAGTAAAAAGAGAAAAATAAAACAGCTAACACTTCACCAAGTTTCATCAGATTAGCAGAGCATATCCTACAGCACCACCTGCTGTCAGGAAAAGTTATTACATTGTCCAAGTCGGTTTTTCCCCACCTAGATTGATTTTACTAATCAATCAATAAATAGTTATTAAGCATCTACTATATGCTGGCATTATGTGTTGAGGGCAGCTGGGTGGTGTAGTAGATAGAGCACTCGGATTGGAGTCGGGATGATCTAAGTTCAAATATGGCCTCACACTTACCTAGTTGTGTGACCCTGGGCAAGTCACTTAATCCTTATTTGCTTCAGTTCATCTGTAAAATGGGGACATACTGAAGAAGGAAATGGGAAACCACTCCAGTATCTTTTTCCAAGAAAACCCCAAAAATGGGGTCACAAAGAGTCAGAACAACAACAATGTGGCAGGCACCGTGCTAAATGTTGGGGATTACAAAATAGAGGCGAAAGGCAGTCCCTGCCCTCAAGGAGTTTATAATCTAGTGGGAGAGACAACAAGCAAGCTATATACAAGATAAATAGGAAATAATTGACAGAGGGAAAGCACTAGAATTAAGAGAGGTTGGGAAAGGCTTCTTGTAGAAGATGGGATTTTATTTGGGATTTAAAGGAAACCAAAATTTACTTGTTAAATGTGAGCTCTTTCCTTATCAGTATTACAGAAAGCTAGACTTAATCATAAGTGAAAGAGGCAGCTACCTGAATTGGGCTATAGTGAAATTACCAACTCCTGACTCTTTTCCCCAAAATACCTCCTCAAGCCAATCTAATTTTTGCTTGAAACTTGACCATTATAGTGCTACATTCCCAATAATCCTCAGTCCTTTCAGTTGTCATTATTCAGTCATGTCTGACTCTCCATTGACCCACTTTGGATTTTCTTGGCAAAGATACTGGAGTGATTTGTCATTTCCTTCTCCAGTTCATTTGACAGATGGGGAAACTAAGACAAACAGGTTTAAGTGACTTACCTAAGTTCACCCAGCTACGAAGTGTCTGAGGCTGGGTTTGAACTCAGGTCTTCCTGACTCTAGTTCTGGCACTCCATCCACTGTACCACCTAGCTGCCCTACATTATGTCTTCAGTCCTATATTAAAATGCAAATACCCATCAGAAGATTGGATTTGATTAATAAATGATCATTTTTAATAATAATAATAATACAAATAAATTAATCAAGTCCCATAGACTTTAAGAGATTTTTTATTGAATTTTAATTGAATTAATTTGATTGAGATTTTAATTGAATTTTAAGATTGATTAACCATTTATACTTTGTGACTCTGTACCTTTCCTGAGAGCAGGGTTTAGCAGGGGAGAGGACCAGATCATTAGAAGTGTGGAGAGGAGGGGATGTACCTACAAAGAATTGAAAAGGACCCAAAAGAGTGGCTGGCTATCTCCATGATTTTTGCCCTAGAGTAAGCGTCTGTACCAAATGATCATTACTTAAATGCCAAAAGGTCTGTTTATTCAAAAAGGATCTTTGGTCAGGTAGTCATTTTCTTACAAGCTCATAATCCTACAAGGTTCTCTCCCAGGCCCCAATCTGGAAGAGATTTAGTATATCTACTTGTAGTAGCATATCTACTTGTAGATACACCAAAGGTCAGTTTCTTATGTTCCATTCTCTGTATATAGGCTTTCATGTCAGGTGTACCTGTTGACAGAGTCCAATGCAGATGATTCTATAGCCTGCAGATGATACTGCTGTTCTCACTCCTCCCCAGGAAATGATTTCATTATTCCTATGCACTGCCCAGAACTGGAAATTGCTCGAGTTGCTATAAGAATATTGGAAGAGTTGGTCAAGCCCTTGAGAGAAATCCAAATTGATGACAACGAATATGCTTGTCTTAAAGCTATTATATTCTTTGATCCAGGTAAGAGAACTAAAAGTCACTAGTTGCTGACTCTGGCTATGCATGAAAATAGAAGGAAGAAAGAAAGAAAGAAAGAAAGAAAGAAAGAAAGAAAGAAAGAAAGAAAGAAAGAAAGAAAGAAAGAAAGAAAGAAAGAGAAAGGAAGGGAGAAAAGGAGGGAAGAAAGGAAGGAAGGAAGACAGAAAAGGAGGGAAGAAAGAAAGAGAAGGGAGAGAGGAAGGAGGAAAGAGAAAGAAAGAGAAAGAGAAGTAGGGAGGAAAGAAAGAAATGAAGGGAGGGAGGGAGGAAGAAAGAAAGAAAAAGAAAGAGGAGGAAGGCAAGAGAGGAAAAAAGAAAGAGAAAGAAAGAAAAAGAAAGGAAGGAAGGAAGGAAGGAAAGAAGAAAGGGACAGAGAAAAGGAGAGAGGAAAGAAAGAGAAGGAAGAGAGGAGGGAGGAAAGAGAAGTAGGGAGGAAAGAAAGAAAGGGAGGGAGGGAAGAGAGGAAAAAGGAAAGAGAAAGAAAGAAAAAGAAAGAAAGGAAGGAAGGAAGGGAAAGAAAGAAAAGGAGGGAGAAAGAAAGAGAAGGAAGAGAGGAGAGAGGAAAGAGAAGGAAGAGAGGAGAGAGGAAAGAGAAAAAAGAGAAAGAAGGAGGGAGGGAGGAAAGAAATGAAGGAAGGAAGGGAGGGAGGAAGAAAAAAAGGAAGGAAGAAGGAAAGAAAGAGAGAAGGAAGAGGAGGGAGGAAAGAGAAAGAAAGAGGAGGGAGGAAAGAAAGAAAGAAGGAAGGAAGGAAGAATGGGAATGGGTTGGTGTGATATGGAAGAGAAACCAGCCAAGGGAAGAAAAAAAGGTGGGGAGAGGGAAAAAGGAAAGCCTTCAGGTACCAAATGGATGCAAACCATTACTGTATCTTCGCCAAGAAAACCCCAAATGCGGTCACCGAGAGTGGACACGACTGAACAACAACACCGAGTTAGAGGTCCAGTGTATAGACTAGAGGACTGGCTTTAGCATCAGGAAGACCTGTATTCAAGTGTTGCCTCTGACTCATATCTGATGTACTACTCTATGACCCTGGGAAAGCCATTTGATCTGTTGGTGCCTCTCAGAAACCTCTCTAAGACTGCAGAGTTTCTCCATCCAGAGTTCTCTAAACTGAGGAAATCACAGGCTCCAAGCTTCAGAGCTAGAATAAACACTAGAGACCATCACGTCTACACCCCTTCATTTTGTAGATGAGAGTATCATGCCCAGGGTCCCACCACTAGTTAGAGTCTGAGGCCGTTTGACCTTGGGTCTCCCTGATCCCGAGCCCAGCGCTCTAACCCACTGAACCGCCTGGAAGATTGGAGACCTCTGGGTCACCAAGAGGGACCGACTTTTGTACTCACAATCCCCACGTCAGCTAAACCCTTTAAACTTCTGGAAGGTATCCATCCAATCGCCAAAGGTGAATGCCTCAGCCTACTGATGTACACAGGCAAGTACCAAAGTGGGGGAGGGAAGCAGAACCAGGAACCAGGCCCTGTCAGCTGCCTCATTCTCTCTGGAGGAATTCTAACCTTTATCTGAAAGGACTCTTCGACTTGACTGGACTCCTTTGAAAAACAATGTTTGTAAATTCATAAACTACACACACGGAAACGAGTTATATTGAAATGCACATCATAGTATTTTTTAAGTTGACAAGATTCAACTACAGAGGTTTTAATTAGTTTATATATCAGTTAATACAGAGGTTTTAATCAGTAGTCTCCAATAACGTGGCACAGTGCCAGGCCTGAAGTCAGGAATACTCGAGTTTAAATTCAGCCTCTGACACTTACTAGCTGTGTGACCCTGGGCTAGTCACTTAAACCTCTCTGCTTCCGTTTCCTCAATTGTAGAACAGGGGTAATACTAGCACCTTCCTCCGGCGGTTATTGTGAAGATCAAATGAAATACTATTTATAAAGCACTTAGTACAGTGCCTTCCTTCCTTCCTTCCTCCCTCCCTCACTGCCTCCCCTCCTTCCTCTCTTCCTTCCTTTTTTTCTTTTCTCCCTCCCTCCCACCATCCTTTCCTTCCTACCTTTTTTCTTCCTTCCTTCCTACCTTTCCTTCCTTCCTTCCTTCTCTCCCTTCCCTTCTCCCCCCTCCCCTCCCCGTCCCTTCTGCATTGCGGGGGGCTGGAGATGTCTTTACGCTGCTTGTAAAAATGTGGCAACCTTGGTTGGACATTCCTAATCTGGAGGCCAGAATTTTAAGCAATGATCATTCCCTTTTGTGTTTATATCCTTTAGTGCCCAGCAACAGAGAAGGCTCATTGATTGGTGCCAAGTGTGATTGAGGCTAGGAATGGAGTCAGTGAGGCAGCAAGGGTGTAACAGTGGACAGACACAGGCTTGGGCATCTGTCCAATGAGCTGAGGCACTCAGCGCGAACTTTCTGTGATTCTGTGATGTTGTCGTAGGATTTTCGCCGGGGATCACGCCTCGGCAGGGGAGTGCGGCGCCCCGGTGACCTGACATTGTGCCCTCTCCACTCTCTCTCTCCCTCTCCCAGACTGCAAAGGCCTGAGCGACCCTGGAAAGGTGAAACGAATGCGCTTCCAGGTGCAGGTGAACCTGGAGGACTACGTCACGGACCGGCAGTACGACTCGCGGGGCCGCTTCAGCGACCTCCTCCTCCTGCTGCCCCCGCTGCAGAGCATCACCTGGCAGATGATAGAGCAGATCCAGTTTGTGAAACTCTTCGGCATGGCTCGCATCGACAGCTTGCTGCAGGAAATGCTCCTGGGAGGTAGGCAAGGCCCCCACCTACTCTCCGGGTCTCTCCCGGCCCCGCCCTCGAGTGCCCCACCCCCCACCCTGTGCTTGGGCCCTCCTGTTCCAGTCCTCCAGCTACCATAGCAACCCGGTGAAGACTGACAGTCAGCTACGCCCAGACTATGGGCTGCTGTGGGGTCTTAAGTGAATTTTCACCAAGTCCCCCCAAAATGCTCGGTTCCCGTTAACAACAACTGATGGAAGAGTTGGAGGTGATATAGTGGACAGAGCGCTACATTTGGAGTCAGGCAGGCCCGAGTTCAAATCCCACCTCAGTCACTTTCTAGTTCCGTGACCCCTGACAAGTCATTTAACCTCTATCTCAGTTTCCTCATCTGTAAAATCGGGAAAATAGTAGCACATATTTCAGGGTGGTTGTGAGGATTATATGAGACAATCAATATATGCCAAGTGCTTTGCAGACTTCAAACCACTATATACATGCTTGCTATTACGAAACTGGGGGTGGGGGAAAGAGATACAGGGCAAATGGGCAATGGTGAGATCCGGACAGCCTGAGGCTGGAATGGAAATGGTATGGTAATGGTAAGGTAGACTTAGAACTGAGAGGAAGCAGGAGTTGAAAAGACCTTGGGCCAGACAGATATTGGAGTCAGGGTGGCAGAAAAAGGGATGGAATCAACTTCTGCTCCTTGAATGGGGCTAGGGTACAGAGATGTGGGATAACAACAGCTGATAATAATAATAGCTTTAATATTTGGTTACCTACATTCTTTCTTTTGAGCCTCATGACTACTCTGTGAAGTAGATATAATTATTCCCATTTTACAGATGATAAAACTGAGTCTGAGACTTGCCCAGGCCCATCCAACTAGTAACTGTCTGAGGGAGAATTCCAATTCACCTAGTCTCAGGCTTTATTTGCCATCCACTATACCTTTGGATACATAGAAATTGGAGAGAAGGCAGAAGGATTAGCTTTTTATTTCTTCCCATTTTCCCCCATTTCTTGACATTCCTTTCTACCTTTCCTTTTTTTCCTTTCATGTCATATTTTCATTGTTATCTTTTATTTTCACATCACCATTTATTTCCAGGTTCATCCCTCCTCCCTCCTGTCATCCACTGTAACAATGATTACAAACTATTTACTCCACCTAGCTACAGCCCTGACCCAAACTCTCCCTTTGTACTTGCTTACAGGGAACACCACAGAGATGCCCCAGTATCATTCGGGGATGCCCAACCTAAACCTGGAGCCAGTCACAAGCCACATCCTTCCCAATACCCTCAGTTCAGTGATCCAGGCTGCCCCTTCAGCAAGTCAGAGCTGCTCTTTTACAGAAGGTCACGGTGAGGACACCAAATAGGGCTCTTGGGCTGAAGTTACAAAAAACAGAAGAGCAACTGGAATCACTGGGCTTTGAGGATGTAGAACACAGTCTGTATGAGAATAGCTGTCCCTATGCTGTGCTTTAAGGGGTCCCTGCTCCCAAATCTCAACCTTGCCACGAGTCATGGTGCCTGAAATTCCACCTTAGAGTGGCATTTGAGTCTGACAAGGAACTTAAAGGTGGCAGCATCTATTAATTGCAAATGCTTATGGGAGGCCCCACATTAGCAAGAACTAGCTGGCAGCTAGCTAGAAACAGGGCCCTGTAGGACTGAGATACAGATGTTGGGGGTATCAGGAAATATTAGAATGTCTTAGATCAAAGGTTGTTTACCTGGGGTCTGTGAACTTTAAAATTAGACTTTTCAATATAATTGGTTTCCTTTGTGCTATAATCCTATTTTGTGTATTTAAAAACTTTATTTGAGAAGTCCATGACCCAAAAAAAGTTAATTACCCTTAACTTTGATAGAAAAATCTTCCTTCTTTGAGAGTCAAGTTGATTTTTTTGGGGGGGGGGGGGGGGAAGATAGTCAAAAGTCACTGGAAGCCAAGTTTGATAAATAAGCACTGTGGGCTATCAGACTTGTCAGCCAATTTAGCAAACAGGTAATTATTGTGAGCTCTGGTCAAAAAGCTCATGCTGCTCTGAGTTTTCAGTTTACATTTTTATTTTAACTGGGAGAGAAGAGAATAATCTGAACTAACATCTTTTTCCCTTCTCAGCATCTCCAGACACATCTGTCTCTTCTCCTACAAGCCCTGGGAAAGAAGATTACAAATTGGACCCTGCCAGAGGATCTGAGATGCCCATTCAAATACTGCCCCAGACCATCGTACCTAAGCAAGAGACTTTATAAGCCATGAAAGGGAAGAGACTTCAGCCCCCTAGGAAGTCAGCTACAAGCCAATCTCCTTACCTTTCCAGATGTGAGCTCCCATGACTGCCTCAGCTCCACAGCCCGCTCAGATTCCAGGGGCTGAGGATCCAATGGTCACATCCAGTTGGCTACTTGGTTAGTACCAGGATTTTTTTTGGTCCCTGGATTGGTTCCCCAGGGCCTCTTTCCCTCTTGAAAATATAAGATGGCCAAACTCTGGAGACACTTTAAAGTAAATACCTCCAACAGCTGTCCAACAGAACTGAAAAATCACTATGATCTAACTCTTATTTGGCAGGATTGAAATCTCCGGCTTTTATTACCAAAACACAAAGCAACATGGATCCCACTAATTAATGTCCTCAGCTTAAGATTTTTTAGACCTGGAGGCAGAACATGAACCCCATACATATACAGAGAACACACGAGTGTATTTTTTAAAATAGCCCATTTGCAAATTGGGCAGAGGGGGTATACTCAGGCATCCACCTGCCAATTTGAAGAAGGGCCCAGCCATCTTTCATTTAATTCCAGAAACATCGGCTGAAGTGCCTATGTGCATGGTACTGCACTAATCACTGGACTGATTTTTACAACATACGGGCTCCAACCTCCCAGACATCCTTTCCCTGTTTCCTCCATCCTGCCACTCACACCTTAGCCCATCTTTTCAAAGTATTTCAATGCAACGTCTACAAAAGACCACACAATTTCTCCACCTCAACCACATCACACCAATACCTTAAAACAGTTAGGAATAATTGGTTATTGCTGGGCAATCTTGGTTTGGTTCTGATAAGACACAATATGTCCATTACAAAGTGGTGTATGCCAGCTGTGTGACCACAAAGGAATCGCTGAACCCTGTTGGCCTCATCTGTAAAATGGGGATAATTGGCAGTTCCCACCTTCCAGATTGTGGTAAGGATCAACGGAGATTATGTATGTAAAGGGACAAGGTGTGAGGTGGATATCCACTATTAATATGAAGTCATGAAACCTCTCTGCATTTTAACCACCCCATCCCCACCTCCATTCCCAGCTTCAGACCTCCTAATCTCTCAGACTTCTACTAAACCAGTTTTTCTCAATGGCTGAGTACTTGAATCAAGCTTCAGGTCACAAAGGCCCTTTTGCCTGACACAGGTGAAGTGTGACAATAATGTGACAGAGGTTCAAATAGATAGAAGTTGAATGTGCAAACAAGTGTTATCCCCATTCATTTATGGGAAGCTATTGACAGAACTAATTCTTGCTCAGGGCACTTCCTCTCAAAATTACTTTTAGAGCCAAAATCATTCTTTTATTCCCAGGGATGACAAATCTGTCCTATGACAATGGATCTGAGTTTTGGAAAACAGCAGAGTCATTCTGGGCCATAGCAGGGGACTGCAGTAGGGGATCAAACTGGACACAACCATTTGGGTAAAAAATGAGGGGTGATACATAAAAGGAATGAGTCTGGTTTCCGCTCTGCTTACTAAAGACTCAAATCAAAATAGACTGGCTCTTGAAGGTCACTCCCAAAGAGGACTTGCACACATATTTTAAGCAAAGGCAGAATCTTCAGCACAAGTATAGCTTCCCATGGTGATTGCCTTGAAGGGGTTAACATTATCCCTTTGGATGTGTAAATTCTAATCTGTTAAAAAAAAAATCTGTCCCATGACTAAATAGTCACACCTTACATATGAGCAATATAATTAATGCAGGTATTTTCACATTAGTCAAGAGTTGTGAAAATGTCTCATTCCTGATGTCTTCTTTTATAGCTGTCTTTTAAAAAAAACTGATTATAAGTATGCACATTTAGATTTTTAAAATACACCATATATATTATATACATATCTGTATATATATGTATGTGTATATATATATATATATATACACATATATACACAAACATATCACTGTAGGAACAGAAAAATATCTAATCAATGTTCTCACATGCATAAAAGCTGCATATCTGGAACCTCTTGAACAATTTTCCATATACAGTATTAATGCTTTAAAAATGTAGAAAGTCAAGTGATATTTCTGTTTGCTGAGGTTAGCCTCCAGCATGAAAATGTCATCACTGCAATGGGTGTGGCTTGTTTTCATGACCTTAAAAATCTTGCTTCTTCCAACTGGAAAGACAGAAATCACATCAATATTCAGAAATGCCTGGTGCCTTGAACTTCATCAAGCCAGAACATGGCAGTAAAACTGAAGATATGCGAATGTGCCTCAGATAAGCCTGGTGTTGCAAATACACCACCATGTACCACCTGTGACACTAAATGGTAGCCAATGAAACCCAAAATTTAACTGTTGATTTTTGCAACTATGTTAGCCTTAAAGGGAGGACCTGTAATCATTACTTAACAAATGGCCAGTGATCACTATCATACCAGAAAATGAGTTTGACTATAATCACGCAATGATCAAATCAGTTTTCTCTTGAACTCTGGAGTCATTTTTTCAGGCATAAACTCGTGAATCTTCAATATCCTGCAAGGCAGAGAAGTGATTTTAGGTGGAGGACTTTTTTTCCAGACTGATTTGGCAGATCAGGAAATGGAATCCATGTCAATAATTCAAAATCATTTTTGTGCTTCTCACAAATTACATTGGTCCTTCACAACCATGGTTAGATATCTGAGGGAAGGGGCAGAAATCCTGAGCGACACACTGCTGAGAAGGGCACACACCAATTTCACTGACCCCAGACCCTACAGGTCCCCAAATCTAGTGTGATGGTACAGGTAATTCTCCCCAATTGTAGTCATACTGGTGAGGGAGCAGAGGGTAGACCCCAGAAGAGGTTTGTGACAGCAAAAGGAATTCTCAGGATGGCCTAGTACCAATAAAGGTGTGCACATACTGGATGTGGGGGAGCAGGGATGTACAAGGCAGTGTGGGGCACAGGTCTTCCCCTCGCACTGGCACACCGGAGGGGAGGTCCCAGTGGCCCTCTGTCAGTTACAGCTCTGCTTACCAAACACTCAAATCAACATAATGAGATGCAATACAAGAGGAAAATTAGTGAAACTAAAGAAGTGTTCCATTTTTACTAGATCCCTTCCTCACCAGTGTGATGCCGAAGCTAATTTCTGTTTCCCCTAAAAGTCTCTCAAAAATAGTATTTACTGACTACTGACTCTTTCCCGAGTTTCGGGAAGAAGGTAGATAGCTGCAGAGCTCTCTGCACATACGGGTATTGTAGGCATCATTTTTGAATTTGCTTGTCTTTACAATTTCTGGGCTTCTTTTTTCAAATAAAACACAAGACCGTTATACAATACAAAATTTGTGTTTGATTTTTCTATTAGCAAATGTGACATTTTGCTCGGGATTCTGGCTCTTTAGTTTCATTTGCTATCACCAGAAGCAAAGAAATAAGCATTTATTAAGTGGCTAGTATGTGCTAGGAACCATGCTGAGCGCTTTACAAATATTTTCTCATTTGATGTAGAGAGAATCATCGCACTTCTCACTGCCAGGTGCTAGGGTGAACTGGAAGCTGCTTCTGGATTCTAGTGCCCAATGTTCCTCATAGGTAAGGATGTTGGTGACCTACAAGACTTTAAAGTCGTCACGTACGGCTGGTTATTAAGACAATTGAAGGCAACTATCTAGAGGAACTGGAGAGAGGGACGAGGGATAAAAGAGAGCATTACTAAGCAAAATGGTGATATTGCCAACTGATGGCAAGCCTTTTTATCTCAGCCAGTCCTAAGAAAGTAAGACCTACTGTTGTCTATTTTAGTATAAATACACAACTATTCTATATCTTCAATCAAAGATGGGATGCCTGTTATGTCAAACAGGTCCCAGAGTTTTTAGTTAGGCTTGAAAAATCAATCCTGTTATAAATGCACTGCTACTGAAGGCAATTTAATCAACAAGCATGCAATTAAGCACCTATGAGCCAGTCATTGAATATACATAAGCAAAAAATAAAGCTTTTTGCCCTCAAGGAGTTTACAATCTATTTGAAGGGGGGTAGGAAGACTATATTAAAATCTTGCTTATATGCTTCTCCTTCAGCAAAGAACGGATCACACTTAAATAGCACGTAAGGTCTGTGAAGCACCTGACCTAAATTATCTTTTATCTCCACTTGATCATCCATAAAACTTTTTAAGTATGTCAAAGGATTGTGGTTTTGTCATCGTGGGACCTTTCTCTACTAAGATCAGTACCTTGATAGTATTTCAAGAGCTGCTGTGTCAAAAACTGCTTATGACCCGGTCACCAATCTTCTGCACTTAGCTAGGCTGGCCTTGGCGCAGCCTTCTGGTGCCTGCCTCACTCAAAGCCTTTCCAGTTTGATATGACCAGCAACAGCTAATGCCCCACTGGCATAATCCTTAGAGAACCCAAAGTCACCTCTACACCAAGATAAGACATCAGAGAGCTTTCAATGAAGACAGATGTTAAGAGAAAAGAATGCAGCATAAAATCTTGCTGGAATTTTTCTAGGGTCCTGTCGTATGAACTGACCCTTCAGTTGAATTGTTGTAAGTAAAAAAAAAAAAGTTGGCTTATTTTGAAGTAGCCTTCCAAATACTGTCTTTTCCTGACTCTTGCCCCCTTAACACAGGCAGGTTAAAGAAATTCACAGAATCATAGATTTAGAGTTGGAGGGAATTTTGGAGAACATCCAGTTTGATTCCCTCATTTTACAGAGGGAGAATAGAGGCCCATAGGAGGAAATTGATTTGCCAAAGGCTAAACAGGTAGCAAGTGTTTAGGCCAGAAGACTTGCTCCTAAAGAATCCTCTGAGCATAAATTTCATTCTCTCTAACAAGGGGAAAGAGTAAACATGCACAGGTGTATAGATAGTCACCCACCAACCATCATGAAACACATCATTTCCACTACCCTGTTTTTGTTTTTTAAATACACCCTAGGGATATTTTTCTGCATGTAGTTATACCATATTTACACGGATTCTATAATTATCTGGCGTAGATGTGACTGCGGTCAAGACAGATTATGAGGGACAAGACAAGAAGTTGCTAATATTGAAGGAAAATACCTCATTGGTAATAAGGTGGAAAAACCTCAAGGGATTTTTTTTTCAGCTAATTTAAGTCAATTCCTCAGAGCACCTAAAAGAAAATTATGCTTGTTTTAACCATTTTTTAACAGAAATTCATCTAAAATAAAATGCACACATCCTCACAAACAGAACGATTTAAGTCTCTTCTCGGATTGCTTGTAAGCATTATGATGTCATGCTATAATTCAGGCCCGTTGTGTGATGGGCTATCTGCCCCCAAGTTAAATGACCTCGGAGGGTTGTGCTGAAGGAGAAAGCAGACAGAAGAATAATTCTCCCTCTGGTTGGCTATGACTTTTGTCAGCTACATTCTGCTGCCTTATTTTAAACAGAACTAGGTTGAATGTAGCTCCAACTTCAGATAAGTCCTGGGATCACAAACACATTCTAGAGAGTTGAATGTACTAGAAATTGGAACTCTTCAATAGTAAATAAATACTCTTTGGTAAATTCAGCTCAGATATTAGAATGATTCCACAGGGCCTGAAAACTGTGTTAGTAAACATCATAGACTTCCTTCAAAAGAGAAATTCAATGAGCCAAGGAAAGAAAGAGACTAAATCCAATGAGACCCGATATCATTTAATTACCAACTTTGAGAAATGTCAATGAATGGCTTTATTTTATATAAAAATTACAATGAAAGGGGTTGAAAAAGCCAAGTAGACCTGATTTCACACACATACTTGCTAAGTCTCACAGGATTCAAACTCTTAATAATTTTCAACCAACAGACTATATCATTTCAAAAGCCTCATGATGAAGCCTAATATATGCTCCCAACAGATGTGCAAAAAGAAAAAAAAAAGATTCTTTTAGAACTTGCCTCCATTGTCCATCACGCCACAAATCTAAGTTTTTGCTTCTCTGGCTGCTCTTGATCAATTTCCTGCAACGTATACACATTTTTGTGGTGATCTTTTCACCAATGAATTGCTTTGTTCATTTGGCTTTTGTGTGCTGGGCTGATCTCTTGATAAATTTCATCTATCCTAGTATAAGGTTAGAATACATTTGTTCTTTGAAGATCTTCACAGATAAACAGAAAGGCATCCTGCCCAGAAGGAAAACACCAAAACGTTCAGTGTGGGAGATCAATCTGAATAAGGAAGACCTCTTAGAATGTAATAAATTGCTTCTAGATGCTTCTGACAAAATATACACAAGCCAGGTGAGTTTAAGGCAATATCCCCCCTCCCCACCCATCCCATCCCATCCCACTCCTCTGAAAGGAGCTGTTCCCTGTTCAGGCATAATTCTCCGCTACACACCTGGTTCTCCTCAATTATAGCGTGAGCAAAGAACAGCATTAATGACAGTCCCCCATCTAGCTCTAGGCATTCTGGTAGTTCAGTTTTGTTTCTGTTTCTTTCTAGGAGAGTTACAAACGTGTGCTCTGCTCTCTTCTGCACCAAAGCCACAAAAAGAAGAGCTGATACCCTACGAATTACTTCTTTAAAGTTGTGGTGAAATGCACACTGGCCTGCCTTCAATGTGGGGTTATATGATCTCCTCCTTGCTCAGACTAACAATGCAGCATTGAGATGCACAGAGATTAAGGTTTTCTGACAAGAGGCCTGACTCTTCTTTATCAAGAGTAACATTTGCCTAGATAATGCCAATTTGGCTGAAAAAAAACAAAAAACAGTTTCAGCTCCTTTCCGCTTTCAAAATTTTAAAATAATTAAACCCACACAAGATCTTAAAAAGGGAAGGGGCAGGGGAGACAACTGATTGTTCTTTGGATCTGTAGACTGTCCAATTGGCAATACATTCATAGTTAGTCACAAAGGAGGATATCATAGCAGCTTTTTTCTCTTCCCTGAACATAGGTTTTTAAAAATAGCTTGCCATTAAAAATAATAATTTTAAATTTAAAAAAAAAGGAAAAACTTACATATATTAAACTTGCTGCTAGGATCAAGAAAACACTTTGTTCTGGGGCTGGGCAGGTGAGAGGAAAAGGAAGTAAGCAATGATAAATGGGGGTAAAAAAGTAACGAGCGTACCTGACATTTATCTATGCTGCTCAGTGCACACAGATCTTTTGCAACTTAATGATAAGAGACAATAAAAATGAAAGACTGAAATGTATCTCTATGAAAGGGTCCCCACAGCGTTAAGATACAGGAAAAGCAATAACGGAATGGAATTACATGGTAAACAGAAACTCCCTGATGCTACTGGCTTGAGAATTCTTGTCCACTGGGGATTTTTTTTCCATGATTGACAAATGCAGCTCAGTACACAGGATTTTTAATAAAATATCATATGTAATACCCCAAACAACATTTGATCAAATGAAAAAGATTTAACAAAAATCATAATCTCACAGTAGAATAATGACATTTGGCTTCTTTAGGGTGGCCACATGCCTTTCATTAGTGGTACAGCTGAAAAGTTCATTACAACATCCAGTTACCATTTTGGAAAATTTGTGATCTCCGTGACTATAAATGTATAAAATTCTGCTTGCTACAAGCAACTGGTTTGTGTTGGTACAGTTCCCATTGGTCACAGAGTATATGTCGACAGGCTTCCAAACCCCAAATAAATATCCTAGAGTGCATTTGCAAGTTCCAGTATGGGAAAGTGGGCCTCACACAGAAAATTCTGGACCACCTCTCTTTGACTTCAGTAGGAATCTTCTGATTCGAAATCCTGCAAAAGGATTCATCCATAAAATTGAAGGCTGGCCCCCAAAAACAGACTTCATCCCTTCCCATCGGAGCCTCCGTTCCCAAGTTGGCTTTTCACTTTTCAGTCTTTCAATCTCCTGTGAACAAATAAATAATAACATTACTGCTCTACAATAGTCAGTTAACACTGAATGGAAATTTAGAGAAGAGTTAAATGTGCTTATTTTTTACAATTACTAAAATAAATGAAATTATGTATTTTTGTTTTTAATTCAATATCGGATGCTTAAAGAAAGGAGACAAATATATAAATATATGTGCTTTGTGTATATATGATATATATATAAAGTGTCTGTGTATGCATACACACACATATAGTGTAAATATAAAGTTAATAGCATATATATGTGTATACCTACACACATGAAGTACTACTAAGTACTATGGGAAATAAAGCACAAACAGTTGGGGCTATCAGGAAAGACTTCATACAGAAAATGGTGTCTGAGCTACATCTTACAAAAAAGAAGGATAATAAGGCTGAAGGTAGGAGGGAAGTGCATTCCAAGCACAGGGAATGGCCAGCAGAAAAGCACAAAGATAAGAGACAGGTGTCACTCATGAGGAACAGAGAGGCCAGTTTGGCTGAATTGTAGAGCAGAAGACAAGTCAAGTGAATTCCTATCAAGATAAATTGGAACCAGGCCGTTTAGGGTTTTAAAAGCTAAACAGAGTTTATATTTTATTCTACAAGCACTAGGAAGTCGCTGAAGTTGACCAACTAGGGCAATTGCATGGTCATATCTACACTGAAGGAAATTATTTTAGTAGCATTCTGTAGAGCAGACTAGAGAGGTAAGAGACTCAAGGCAGGGAGACCAAGCAGGGAGTTATCACAATAACCTAGGGAAGGGGTGGTGGGAACCCCACCTGAGGTGGTAGTTGTGCAATTCAAGAGAATGTGGCAGGTGTAAGAAATACTGTGATGGTTGAAAGCAAAAGATCTGACAATGGAAAGGATGGGTGGGGATAGGGAGAGTGAAGAGTTGAGGATACTGCCAATATTATGCACCTGAGACAATGGAAGGCTTGCATGGCCTCCAAGAGAAATAGCAAAGTGTAGAGTGAGAGATTTAGGGGAAAGTTAATCAGTTCAGTTCTCCCCAGTAGGTACTAAAAAACAGCATACAGTCAGGTCCCTTTATTTAAAAGAAAGTTTAATGGAATGATAAAACAAAAACACCTTTTGGGACTGGACTTTCTTTCTGTTCTGAGTAACTTCACTGTTAACACACTCAATAGTGCCCTGTCTCCAAAAAGCCATCTTCTGAGAGAGAGAAAGAGCTTTGGAGTAAAGGTAGCATCTCTGCTCTGCTAATGGAGGGCTATTTAAAGAAACTTAGGCTTCAATTCTCATCTGATGGTTCCCACCAACAATATTAAACATGTTCTGTTATCTGAGTCATACTAAGTTACATAAAATGTTTACATTACACACACATTGGAGGGCCCATTTATAAGAGCGTTAGTAAGGAACAGAAAGTCTTTTGCAAGTGATGTTCCACAGTAGCCACATCTTTATCAGTACACAATTGATTGAAAGATGTGGAGAATACCAATTCATTCTGTGCTTACTGTCAATTGATTATAAAAAAAGTATTTGACATTCTACCTAAAGGCTCTCATCCAACAAAGTATTTCCCATGCAACTATGAAAAATTATTCTTGATTCCTTAAAAAATATGACAACAGAAATAACCTTGTTTGACCACTCTCAGGATCATTAATAGCAGGCAAGGTGGAAACAAGAAGATGTATATTTGCCAAAAGTGTTTACCACTATCACAGAGGTCATCTGGGAACAGAGTCCAACCTGAAGAGGGGTTCCCTATAGATCCCAAGGTTCCCTAGAAGCTACTGCTTATCAAGGAGAGAAGGAAAAGGGCAAAGTGAAAAAAACAAAACAAAACACTGAAAGTCCAGCAGACTCCAGTGGAATTCCTCATTTGCTAACGTTGTGTGAACTGTATGCAGAAGATGGCTAAAGCATGCCTGGTTCTGGCACAGAGAAAAACACCTGTAACTTTAACAGAGACTCAGACAAACTACTTTTTCTCCTTCAGAAAAGGAAAGAGTCAACTGAACCATGTATTAGAAGACAAGCACCAAAGAAAAATAAAACAATAATAGAAAAGCAGGTAACTCTGATTGCTGATGAGAAGCACTATAGAGTTTCTTGTGGCTGACAAAAAAATGTTGAGGAGAGAAAATAAGTAACTCAAAGCTGAAAAGGCCAGACTTGAAAAGGAAGTGAATATAGATTCTGACTTTGTAGGAAAATCTAAATTATGGAGGCTGCTGCCACATTCAGAAATTGCTACAACTTCTCCAACCTGGCATATGTTTGCAGTAAATAGAGAGAAAACAGAGGACAATAAAATACCCAGTCTTGGTCCCTTGGATTTCTCATCCCCAAAGCTTCCTCCCATGTTGCTCCACAGGGATATTCTGAAAGGACTTATGAATAGTTAAGCTGAAAATTGTAAGGATAAGATATAGTGAGAAGAATGGGAAAGGAAAACCTATAAATAACACAGCAAAAGAAAGGAAAAACTACCAGGTTAGGGATGTTCTGGGTAGAGGTACCTGAAGAAGTAGTACCATGACTTAGAGAACAATTGGGGAACAGCTGAACAATTACAGTACATGAATGTAATGGAATAATGCTGCAACCACTTTAAATTACAAAAGGGTCGGTTTTAGAGAAACCTGGAGCAGACTTACATGAACAGATACAGAATAAAGTGAGAACAACTTAAGACAATAAGTTAAAAAAAAAAAATGAAATACATAAGAACTCTGATGAATCCAATGACCAACCAGAGACCTTGCTACCCACCTCCTGACAGAAACGTAACAGACTCAATGCACAGAATGAGACAGAAATTTTTGGACTTAGCCAATATGGGAATTTGTTTTACTAGCTTATGGAAATTTGTTGAAAGTATTATATTTTTCTTTTTTTTTTCCTTCTCAGCTGAGGGGGTGAGGTAGGAGGAAGGTGAGGTGGGGGTAGTGAAAGAGGGAAGAAGGGGGAAGAAAAGATGGAAGGATGGGGACTACTGATAGATATGTCCCCCAAAAAGAAAAAACAGAGTTATGGAAGCATTTTTTAAAATATACAGGAGAAAAATGAAGTAAACAAAGTCAAGCAGGACCGCTTTGAAAGTTACATATTGAATTTATTATATGCTTAACAGGAAAAATAACCTATATGTAACAGAGCTTTACAGTTTCACATAGAATCTTTTTTCTGGTCTATTATAAATGAGGAAATGCTCACTTTGTTTGGAATATTTTAAGTTCAGAATTTTTTTTTTAAATTAATTTAAGAAAGCACACTAGCTCTGGAGTCTGTTAAGGGTTCAAATCCTCCCTCTGATATTTGTTTTCTATCTAAGACTGGGCAGTCATTTAAGCACTCTGGGCCTCAACTTTCTCATTTACAAAAAGAGTAGGCTGGACTAACTTCTCTTGGAGGACCCTTCCTGCTCTGATATATGATCCAATGGTCAGAAGATGCCTAAAACCTCCATCTCAGAGAACAGCACAAAAACCACAACTCCGACCCTACCGTTTCGTCGTTGCATATTGAGTGGATCTGAGTGCCAAACATGACTGCGGTGAAAGTGAGAAAGAGAAGACCCTCAAGGCACAAGAAGATCAGCAGGATTACAGTTACAGGTGGAGAAAAATCACTGCATTCTGTGAAAGAGGTCAAGAGAATCATTCATTAGAACAGAGAGCATATCCTCAAATTGTGTCACTGTGAACAAAAAGTTCACCTCCAGAAACCCTGTACTCCTGATAGTACAGAAAGGACTGCATCCATCTAGCAAAAAGGCAAACCCGACTGCAGACAAAGGCACCAACCAGGGCCACTCAGAGAAACAAGGTTTTCTGTTTGGATGTCTTTGGGGCCGGGATAGCTCAGCCCTATGCCAGTACAAAGAACGCCTGACAATTCTGTTTCCCAGTCAATGGTTTCACTGTCTGATTAGATGGGAGCTACTCGGTTTTTGTGAATTGTTTAAAAAAAAAAATAAGCTGGGATTTTTTTGTTTGTTTTATACTATAATAGAAATTACATTATTTTTTAAACTGTGTAGGAAATTTAAAAATAAAGTAATTTACCCTCTGAGAAAGTACAAAAAGTATGCAACTTGCACTTTCCACAGTGAAGTTGCTGATACTAAACGATCTTTATACTTGAGCAAAGCCGGCCCGTCTCATTCACAAAGAGAAATAACCATGATAACATGCTTCTCTTTCTTTTGGCACATTACAAATACTACAAACCCATTTGGAGTTGGGCACATCACCACTTGTGAACTACAACATCATTGTTAGCCTCAAAAATGGAGAAAATGGCATATCACAATCAGGCAATCATAAATTCAAGTGGTAATTAATTCAAGGTAGTCCTTATTGGGCTACCAAGAAAATTATTGGGTTAGATGCCACTCTAAACAAACATGCATATGTTGGCTCACACCCTAAACTATTCGAGTTAATTAAAATAAAGTTATTTTTCCTTATAAGCCTAGTCCTTTTAAACAAAGAATGATTTTTCATATTATATACAAAACTATCGACATACATGATATATGCTTAATTTTGTGTATTGAACAAATTAATCTTTTTACTTCTCAATCTCATTCAGCTTAAATGAAAGACTGGACATTAGTTTCTTCCACACTTGGGCTCTAAATTAGAAAACTGGCAAAATAAAAGTCCAATTCTTTTCTGTTTCTTCTCATATTAAAGAAGTGTCTGCACATTCAGAACTTTCTCATGGTTCCATCCTAGGAGTATTGTTTCTGATGCCCCCCGCTGCATTTTTCACCTCTACCTACAGTTAGCTCTCATCTCCTCTGTTGACTAACTGCAATTCAGCAGAAGCCCGAAGGAAAGGTTTGAGAGAGTGGAGGAGACCACTGCATCCTTGGACAGCATTTCAGTTCAGTAACTTGGAGGTGTCTCTCCTCTTCCCACCCTGATTCATCCACCAGGATGAATTTTTAAACAAAAACGAACTAAATGAATTAAAAATGAATTTTTAAACAAAATCAGAATTACCAACCCTAACCCCTTAACTCACCCAGGGAAGCACTAAACCAGACACATAGTGAGCTGACACAGGGAAGGGAGCGCTGCTCACTCTGGCATTTCTAACACAAGTCTGAGAGATTAATACCATGAATCTCCACACAGAGCTGAGGGAGGAGGGGGATAAGACAGGAAAAATGGACTATTTTCCAGTTCTTCCTTTGTTGAGCTTTTTTTAAAAGTGTTATAAATTTCCAGGATATCAAAGTCAAGTCAAATATAAATGATTTTCTGATTGTTCTCTTAGTGCTCTCTTCTAACAGATATGAGCCTTACCTACTGTGTCAAAAAATTTCTCCCTTCTCTACAGTAAATGCTTAGGGTAGGCTTTAAGAAAAACTAAATGTCTTTCTCTTGAAATTTTCAGCAAAGACAACACAGCCGTCTTTGTAAAAATGGTTTAGTGTTAAGTCTTATCCCAAAGAAGAGAAATGAATTTCCCAAGTCTCTTGCTCTTAAAAAGAAACAAAAATGTCTACAATGGGTAAAAGAAATGTAAAAGAAATGATTATCTTATTTATTTTGTTATTTTTCCTATTAGTGAAGGTAATTTGGTTTAAAAAAAAAAAAGAACCAGTGTGTGCTGGTAATGTTTTGCACTCATTTGCAAGGCCATCCTAATCAATGATGCTATACATGTCCCTGAATCAAGTCAGTAAGACATCTGACATTCTATCTTCAATCAGAGCCAGTCTTTTTGAAGCAGTAATTATTGGCATCTAATGACAACACTCAGCTTCAACAAATGGGGATTCACACTGAATACATACACATTACTAGATAAATGTTTTTGAGGGTTTGTTTTTTTTTCAGCAGTGATCACAAATTTGCACTGACCAGACCCTTTGTAACCAATGTACTAGAGAACTGCCTAAGAACAGTGAGAGGTGCAGTGTGTAGCTATGACAAAGCCAAGGTAAGTGGGCCTGAGGGAACACAAGTCTCTAACCACGTTAACAAGATTAGGCTCATGCTCTCACTAGTCACACTCACACTGCACACATGCTCTCACACATTCACATGCTAAAATAAAAAGTATGTGGCTAAAGAAGAGGAAGAGGGTGAGGAAAAATAAATTTTACTGAAGTAGGACAGGCCTTCATGTCCACACTATAAAGAGTATTAAAAAAAATATTTTCTTAACAAATTGACTAAGAAGGGAGACATTTTTTGTAGGAATAATACTCTAATAGGTGCAGAAAATAATACTAACTTCTATCTAGACACAGTATCTGTGACAAGCTTATAATCCCCCAAAGAGCCAAATATGTATATGATTATAAGGGAAAGTTGATTATATGGCTTCATTGGGGTACTAAAGATACAAAGCCTTGGTGTTATGATGTAAAGACAATCTTATCCTAGAAAAGCATCCAAAGTGACAACAAAAGATGTTCTCCCAAAACCTAAGAGTATTTTTTCTTTAAAGTGTTTGCCACTGAGTGTAATATTTTGTTTCTTTGCACATGCAATAATATGGTAATGCTATTTCTGTATTTCTACAAACAATTTTTATACACCCAAGTATGTGCTTACCAGTCCACTGCCCTCGGACACAGGAAAAAAACTGAAATCCACACAGGATCAGAGCATGAGCTGAAGACAGGGCTATATACATCTGGATAAGAGAAAAAGTAGGAGGGAACTGTAAGGCTGTGATCCATTGTGAACAGAAAAGGCTGACGGACGATAGTTTTCTTTCTATTCAGTTCCAACTGTCAAGTAAAATCAATTCACTAAGCACACAGTGAAAAAAGTTTAAAAAATAATTTAAATCCTTGAAATTAAATAGTGTAACATTTATTAGCACCCTAAGGCCACACTGGAAAAATTCTTCTGTGGGGAGCAGCAGAAGGTAAGCATTTCTGATCTATGATGAGAGAGACAATTTCGGCCCAGGCCCAGAGAGAATACATGCAGCAAATAACTAGCAGCCACACAATTGCTACAACTGGTGCCTCACTGGGAAGGAGAGCTAGGGAGAAACTGGCTCAATCCTAGGAGAAATGTGCCTGCCAAAAGCAAATGATAAAAAAAAGTCAACAGAGTTTGACAATCACCATAAACCACTAAAAATTAATTTTTACTCACGGTAAAGAGCACAAAAAACCTCTGATTTTTTTCTCCCACACAATTGTTCACCCATGGGCAGTGGTGATCCATCTTCCGAATACATCGTTTACAAATACTGGAAAAAGGAAGTTTTTTTTTTTTAATTTTTAATACTCTAACATAGAAGACTATCAGAATAACATAACTAAAACAAAAGGGCAGAGAAAATAAGGAGAAAGGAAATTAAATCGAAATACCAACAATTACATTAAGTCTCCAATTTATAAAACAGGTTGGGTTTCAAAAACTTCAGAGCATAAAGAAACAATGTTTCCCATAGTACCAGGTTCCCAGACCAGGCCACAGGCCTAAAGTAATAAGAATCTAATCACACCATTTTAAAACAATGTTTCTGAAACATGCATGTCCTAACTTCAGGCAGCAACAAGAAGATTTCCACTGATGTAGCTGCTCCACCAGACTTAGTCATGTCCTGCACTGCTTCTGAGAGGAGAGGCAGGGTCTGAGGTGCAGAGCCATGGGAAGTCAGGGTCTCCAAACAATCGAACCTGACAGGACAGCATTCTGCTGGGAGCTAGTCTTTTTCTTCAGAGGACTCCAAAAATCAGCTCCTTGAGTGGTCACTTTGTTTCTAACTAAGATTTCTTTCTCCCCTGGTAACCACGGTAGCCTAGAATAAGTCTCAACATTTCTTTCCTACCTTCCTATTTGTAGCAAGCCCTTCTCCCTTTGGGCATCTTCTAGTCTTCCTAGCCACAACTGGAAAACAAAGCTTTTACCCTAGGCTCCTCACCTTCCCTTTTCACTTATAGACTAGGGAGGAAAGACAAAGGTGCCCACAGATAATTATGCTGAGTCTTTTAAAAGCTGACAAAGACAGAGGACTTTTGTAAGGTGATTTGCTCACAACAACCTTGAGAGGTAAAGCAGTACCAATATTTTCATCCCCATTTTTTGTGCTGAGGAAATGAAGGCTGAAAGAGGGACTCTGGCCCAGAGTCACACAGTAGCCTGGACCTAAACTTAAAAATCTAAGTCTGCTGACTCCAAGGAGGATTGTTGTTTCTACTTAAAGCAGAGAGCCTCTCTGGGCACAAAAAGAACTGAAGATTCATATACCTATCAAAAGAAAACTCACTAACAGAAACCGGAAGAAAGGACAACACTGGCCACAGTGGGTACTGATGGGGGATAGGGAGGAGAGGCTAATGAGAATGTACCTCGTTCAACCCACTGCCCCAACCAGTTGTGGAAGAACCTGCTCTGTCTAGGTTTAGGAACTGGAGTTCAAGGGGGAGGGGAGATTCTAGGCAGCAGCAGATGCAACAGCAAGAAGAGAGTCCCTGGAATAATACAGCCGGAGCAGTCATTTCAAAGTGGCTGTTTCTATATCCAAGTTCAGGATTGCCTGCCTTACTGCACCCACGTAAAAAACAATCCATACATATTTATAGTTACATCTCTTCAAAGCAATGGCTTGCAACCCATGGGCTCTGGGATTCCCAGAAAAGGCCTGTGAATCTATATGTGTACCAAGTATTGTTATTCTGATGCTGACTAAACAAATCTCAGATCTCAAAAGGTCTCACACTTATGTCATATGCTGTTATTAATAAAATATATTATTGCTATTAATGAAACACATTAATGAATTCATAGTAGCCTTCTAACCAGCTATTTTTTCAGGAAACAACTACCAACAATACAACTATTAACCAGGGGTGTCTGAAATTTTTGACATTACAATAGGATTGCTGTGGTTGAAAAGGCTAGAAATCATTGCTTTAAAAGTCTATACAAATATTTTGAGTGAACACAAATTATTTTTGTAGTAGACTACTTTCTAAGTACTACAGATATCTGAAAAAATGCTAAGGATACAATGGAATCACATTACTGAGAATATGCTGATAGGTTCACTGCTAAAAAATAAAACACAGCCACAATTCCAATATTTTTCCAAATTTCCAGTTGGAATTCAGAAAGCCATCTAGCAATGTGTAATGACAACAACAGTGGGCCGGGAGTCAAGGGGGACCTGGTGTGAATCCTGGTTCTCATCCTTGACCTCTCTGAAGTCTCAGTTTCTTCAACTGTATAATAAGCACAATAATACTAACACTGCTCACCTTATAGGAGAGTTGTGAGGGAAAAAATTATGCAAACCTTACAATGCTAAATAAGGATGCCTCATTATTATTATTATTATTATTGGGCTAATATTCATTTCCAGGCCTCTCAGTTTTAAATATATTAACATAATAAAAGCAACTTATAAATACAAAGAAGGATAAATGCTAAGTATTGCTAACCACACATTAAATACCAAATCATACCATCCAAACACACAGAAGTTTTTGCATTAAATGCCTCATTTTAATAGCTCTAACAATCAACTGACTAATGATTAACTTGAGGGACAATAACAGACCAGACTAGCAGGAAAAGCCTTGTGTGGGAGCATACTTGAACTACTCTTTGAAAGAAGCCAGGGTATTCTTTTTTGAGGTTAAGAGACTTGCCCAGGGTCATACAGCTACTCTGAGGCCGGATCTAAACTCGGGTCCTCCTGACTCCAAGGCCGGAGTTGCCCCAAAGCCAGGGTGTTCTAAGCCATGTGAGAAGGGAATACAGAAGAGAGCAGCTTAGGCAAAGGAACCGAGACAGTAGATAGGATATCCTGCAAAAGCAACAAGAAAGCCAACAGAACACTCACTTTCATAACCTCTGTGAAAGGGAGTAAGGGTCCCTATGTCTGCAAAGGTTGGGGCCAGACTGTAAAAATGCAAAACAGAAATGTGGTACTGATCAAAGCAGTGACAAGGAACCACTGCAGCTGGCTGAGCAAGATGAATGGAACCAGATCTGTGCTACAATTATCATTTGACAGCTGGGTGGAGGACGGATTGAAGAAGGAAGAGAAACCAATGAAAAGGCTCCCATGCTATTGATATTCAGAGGAGAGGTACAGGGTAGTGGTGCTATTAGTGGGCAGAAGGGGTTGGATGCAAGAAGTGGCAGCAGAAGGGTCTCAGCACTGCAAGCGATCTGACAGAGGACCGAGGAAGTGGGAGATGGAGAGAACACCGAAGTGAAGAACTTGGCAGACTGAAAGAGCGGTGGTGCTCTGGAAAGAAATATCAAAGTCAGAAAGAGAACTGAGTGGTGGGGGCGTTTTGGACTTGTAACATGACAATTGGCAGCATGGGAAGAAGAGAGAGGAAGGCTAAATAACCCATCTTAGAGCCATCTACATAGAGATGGATGATAACTGAACCCCTGATACCTGACACTGTCATCAAAAGGGCAGAAAGAGAAGGGGGCCCACACGAGGCCTGGGAGGAGAGCTAAAGTCAGGCGACCAGCCCTGACCATTCACCCAGCAAAGGAGACTGAAAAGGAGCAGCCAGAGAGAAAGGAGGGAACCGAGAGAAAGCAATGATATAAAAGCCGGAGAGGAAAGTATCCAGGAGAAGAGGGTGGCTGATGGTGTGAAATCCTCCAGAAGTCAGAAGGGTGAAGATTAAGAAGAAGCCACTGGATTTTGCACTGAGACACCATCGGTGACTTCAGAGACAGCAGTTTTCAGTTGAGTGACGGGACCGGGTGTGCATGGATGATCAACCTTCCTAAGAGCATGCAGCATACAATAATAATGATAAAGTGTCCATAGGACAGAGGTTAGAAATTATATAGTTCAGCCTCTTCCTATTACAAATGAAGAAACTGAGACCCAGGAGCAAAAGTGATTTGCCCAAAGTCTAGACGCTATCATCTCATATTCTTAAAAGCTTGGTCAATATGGTCAATAAAGCACTTTCTTTACAACAACCCTTTAAAGTGGCTCAGAATTAGCTTTATTAGAACAGCTAGGTAGCGCAGTGCATAGAGCACCGGCCCTGGATTCAGGAGGACCTGAGTTCAAATCCAGCCTCAGACACATAACACTTACTAGCTGTGTGACCGTGGGCAAGTCACTTAACTCCACTGCCTAGCCAAAAAAAAAAAAAAGAAAAGAAAAAAGAAAAAAAGAATTAGCTTTATTTACCACATTGCACAGATAAAGAAACTGAAGCTCAAAGGTAAAATGACTTGCTCCAGGGCACACAGCCAGTAAGGCAGAATTGAAACTCAGATCTCCTCAATACAAATCAAGCATTCTAGCTGACTAGCCCTGCTCACCACCTCCCTTGGTGCCCAGACCATCAATATCCAAGTACTTTAAGCAGCTTAACATTAGCCATGAATACCTGCAGTTAACTGCCAGTCTGCTCCAACTGCTTTCACAGAATCTGCTGACTACCCCACTGATGTCCTCATAACTTGGTACTGCAAAGCCAAACTATGGGGATGATCTGAGCCACTACTTTCCTCCATGAACACAGAAAGCTCAGTGTGATCTATGTAAATGACTTTAATATCACTTTAGTTATTAGTTTTATCTGATGAACATATTATGAAATTTCAACACTAAAATTTATCAACTATTTCTGAGTAAACTAATATACTCTTGACTAAAAATCTAAATGGCACTGCCTTTGAGTCTTTGTCTACTAGGTCTCTCTCAAAGAAACAGTCTCTTCTAGAGAGTGCTCTGGCAGCCTAATTGGAGTTTGAGTTCACATTTTTTACACGTCAGTGCCAAGGCTGCTGTTTAACACCCCACAAGCCCCCAGGAGCTTCTACCTGCAGTGGTGTGCACGCTCGGGCTTGACACAGCAACATTTGGGACACTTGTAGATCACCTCACCAGGCTTTAGCTGCAGACTCTCCATGTACTCTTTAGTAGCATTGCCTTTGGGTACCGCCCCCTACAGGGTGAGAAGTCAGAGAAGAACCATCAGAAATGTGTCTCCACCAGTGCGCTTGCTTCTGAACAGGTATTCTACATGAACACAGTCTCTGCCACTTCCACAAAAGGACACCATCCAAAGATTTCTGTGAAGAAGTCCCATGACATTTACCTGATCTCAAACTCTTCTCAAGCCAAATAAATAACCTCAATTGTTTTCTAGGCTTAACCAAGAGCCAGGAATACCTTAAAGTATTTCAACTTGACAGCAGTTTAACATTAGAAATAATAAACTCCTCCCAACTCCCCAGCCCATTTGAATGAAAATTAACTGATAAGTATTGTTCATATATAGTTTAGTACCAAGTACAAATGAGAACAGTTGTGAACATTTGCCTTAAATTATTTTAGCTTACATTCTAAAATCTATATACCTGTCTCACTCAATCTACCTTGGAGAACACTCAAATGTTCCCAAATCAATTTACCTTTGTCCTAGTTACCAAATCTTTTTTGCTGTATCCCATAGACACTTTGCTTGTTTCTACCATGTCTTTGCTCATGCTGCACCCTCCACTTTAAATGACTTTGTCTTTTTTAAATTTTTTTCTTTTTTTTCTTTCTTTTTTTTTTTTTTTTTACTAATAATACAAATTTATCTCAAGAAATTGACTGAAGATGTTGGACTAAAAGGCTCGAAAGCAATAAGGTTCTTCTGTGCCCTCAACAAACAGAATACACATGAAAAAACCCCAAAGAGAAGAAAAAAGGCTCAAAAAAAAAACAAAACTTCCCACCCAAAATTAAAAAAACAACAACACTCTTTTAGTGTGATACAGTAGAAAAAGTACTGGATCTGAAGTCAGAAGGGAGCACTATTAAGAGGCAAAAGTAGAAAAGGTCAGAATCCTAAATTGAGTTTAGGTGGAATACAAGAGGCAGTCATCAGGACCAGCTCATGAATAAAGCAACCATAATTTGAGGGCATCTTGTGTCCAAGAAAGGAATCAGTTAAAGAGCCCAAATGCTATACTGGGACTACCAAAATGTAAAAAGAATTCAGGGAAAAAGTCTAGCATATTGGATGGGTCCTCTGAGGAGAATTTACTAGTGTGAACATTTACAAAAATCACAGAAGGTCAGATGGCATGAATGAGCTGTAATCCACACTGATGGAGGGAAAAATCTCCCTAAGCTGATTAAATTACAGATATACTAAAGTACTAAAACATTTATTTCTTGAAGTGAGGGAGTGGTATGATATGATTAAAAAACTATTTGAGGCTGATTTTCAAGGAGGGATCTCAAAGAGTTAAAGAGATCCAATTAGTGAGAATCAGTAAGATTATATGCTGCCTACGGCCTGGAACTCTGACTCTGTATGTATCCCAAAGAATATCCCACAGAGAGAAGGTTCTCTGCAAATATTTGTCAAAAAAATGACTTTGTTGAATAATAATGTCTATGGTGCAAACTCCAGATGATGAAAGTATAGATTAAACTGGCAGCTTTGGAAGTGAATAGGAAGGGGCAAATCTGAAATACTTCGAAGTGGGACAATTGGAAGAATTCATCAATCTGGTATACCAAGAATATGGTGATGTTAAGGACAGCGATAGGAAAGTTGTAAAGGATGAAAACAGGCAGGAAGAGAATATATAAACAGTCAGCATGTTAAATCTAGTGGGAAGGTATATTTCCAAAACATATTCTGATCAATTATGACATCACTATTATCAATCCTTACGACCAGGTATTATCAGAGGAGCATAGATAGATATGATCAGAGGAGACGGAGATATCTTGGAGACCATCCAGTCAAATCCCTTTGTTGTGCAGGTGAGGAAGTTAAGACACAGAGAAGTTAAATGTTTTGACCAAGGTCATACTTTTCACTATAGCTGACCAAAATAATTGGGTCTATGATTTAGCAAATTTCAATTAACTTCGTCTAAACCAATCCAGTTCTTTGCTAGCACCTATCACAGAACTGGTATCTACTAAATGTTTGTATCAATTGAGGGTATATTATTTTATAAGGTATATTATTTTATAACTTCTAATCATTTTGCATATAACCACACAAGAAATTGGTGTGAATAACCAGAGTTTTATAAAAGGGACTGAGTGAACCAAGATTTCCAAGTGTCACCAAACACCTTCACTTTTGCAACTAGAATGCAGTTTAGTACAGGAAAAAAATGAATATTTCTGAAACTGACATACATACATACTAAAAAAAAATCACAAATTTATTTATATGTGTGTTTATTAAAGGCACTGTTGTTTACGCAGTTGTGTCCAATTCTTCATTACCCCAATTCTTCATTACAGCATGCCCATACTGTCCGTGGGGTTTTCTTGGCAAAGATATTGGAGTGGTTTGCCATTTCCTTCTCCAGTAGATTAACGCAAACGGAGGTTGAGTGACTTGCCCAGGGTCATACAGCTAGTAAGTGTCTGACGTCAAATTTGAACTCTGGTCTTCCTGATTTCAGGCCCAGCACTCTATCCACTGAGCAACCTAGCTGCCTCCTGACTAAAGGTACCCTTAACTATATTCATCTCCCAGGGAAGCAACTAAGCTTAATCACCAAATCATTTGGAAACACATGGTAATCTTGTGCTTGAAGTACTAAAGTACTAGAAAAGAATTTTTTCCCCAATTTCTTCAAGGATTCAATTTTATTTATTTATTTTTGCCTCAGGCAGAATGCTAAGTCCTAGGAATGAAATGCTCAAAGATACAGCTCTACCACAGCATGATTCTAGCTACTTCGAGAAACATAGCTTAGTTTTCTGCACACCTTTAGCAATGTTTTGGGTCCCCAAAGGTACAAATGAGTTGGGATAAACTTCCTAACCAAGCACAATCACCTCAAGCAGGCTATTGAAACAATAACCCTGACCATCAGATGCTTACATGTCTAACTTCATATATTATGTCCCAGAGACAGAAACATACCCTAATAGGTTCAGAAATAACGCCCCCCTCCCTAAACTTCAGGAACATATCACTGACCCAGCATAAGTAGCAAAGATTGAATCTTTTAGACAATAACTACTCACATTAATCTAGCACTTTTACATATGTGATCTTATTTAGGCCCCTCATGAAAACTCTCCTATTATGGAGGCTTGAATATCTGTCCTACAGTCAGGAAAAAGGAGGCTCAGAGAATGAAGTGACTTGTATGGTCAAACAGCCACGTGTCAGAGGCAAGATTAAGCGCCCGGCCATTCTGACTTCAAACAGATGGATTCTTTTTGGCCTTCTTCAACAGAGTATATCAAACATGTTGCACTTTTCTTCATCACACAGGGTCATCATCATATTAAGGGGCAGCTGGGGGCAATGTCAAGTGCACTGGTCTTTGAGTGTGCTCTCAGCCTCAGTTTCCTTTGCTGTCAAACAGGAATAATAATAGCCCCTATCTTGCAGGTTTGTTGTGATGACTAAATGAAGTACTTTATGTGAAGCACTTTGCAAACTTTAACATGCCTTAGAAACATTAGAGATTCTCATTGTGACACTGGTTCCCTGATTCTGTACCACAATGCAGGGAGGTCTCAGGAGCCACTCAGTTATAAGTCCCATCAGCCTTGGGACTCTTCCTGTCCCCACCCTTTGTCCATCTGGCTGAAAGGGGAGCCACGACCTTCAAACCCCGCACTAAAGGAGGGAGCTCAGCTCAGACATCTCTTTTTTTCTGCACCCCAGCTGCAGTACTTGAGGATTTCTTAGACTGCTCCCTCCTGCTCCCATATCAGGCACCTTCCCTGCTTTTTGGCCTTCTGTGTATAGTTTTCCCCCATTAGGCTGTAAGCTCCATGAGGGAAAAGATTACCTTTTTTTCACATTTGTATTCCCAGTGCTTAGCACAGTGCCTGGCACAAAACAGGGCCTTAATAAATGTTTACTGACTCTCCACTATATTGAATAATCCCTAGACAGATATACTTCTGTTGTTGTCTGAGTCTTTTATTTTTGTTATAAATTTTCCTAACTATCAATTTATTACTTCTAACCTGTTGTAGGCTGGGAAACCAAGTAACCAAGCTGGTTATAACTAAAGACAACATATAAATATGTTATATATAAATATATATGGCATCTTAAAGGTCTACAAAGTACTTTCCTCACAACAACCCTTCTAAGTTGTCCCTGTTTTCCAGATGGGGAAATTAAGGCTCTAAGAAGCACGACCACACGAACTCTGCTGGTTCTGAATGAGCTGAAGCATCTCACTTGGGTGCAGCACTCATGTGGCACTTAGCAAGAGCTCCCTGTAACAGTACTCATCTTCAGGGCAGCTAGGTAGCGCAGTGGATAGAGCTCTGGCCTTGGAGTCAGGAGGACCTGAGTTCAAATCCAGCTTCAGACACTTGACACTAGCTGTGTGACCCTGGGCAATTCACTTAACCCCAACTGCCTCACCCCCCCTCCCCCAAAAAAGAAACAGTACTCATCTTCTTATGCATAGAGAATGCACCAGGAAGGAGTGCTAGGCTTGGAGCAAAGAAAACCAGGGCTTTAAATCTCACCTCCAATGCTAGCCAGCTTTGCAAACCCAGAGAGATCACTGAACCTTGATATACCCCAAATAACTCCTAGGACTTATTTACTAACCTGTACTGAGGCATACAGCCTATCTAACCAACTAAAATACTAGGTCCTAAGAGAAAGAGCCTATGTTTTTTAACTCTTTGCATACCCCAATGACTGACACAATGACCTATGAAGATGAGGGGTGCTCAATCAAGGTTCATTAATAATGATACATTTAAAATAACACCAACAGGTTCCAAGGGCTTCTGTTATGGAAAGAACCGCAAGCAATAGTACATGGACTGTTTCAGATGCCTAGTGACCCTTTTCATTCAAATGAGGTTCCTGGTGATCTTTAGATAAGAGTGATTTTAATACACTGCTCCATCACTGACTCAAACTTAACTCACTCTCTGTCCTTAGCCAAAATGCTAGGGACTAAATATTATCAAGTGCCTGCTACCAGAACCACAGCCAGTACACCAACTTCAGGGGTGGGATTTGGTAGCAGATGAAGAAGGCTATAACAAGTCCAGAACTTGGGTAGGTCATGCCATCGCAGATCTCAGAGCACAAATGAAATCCACTCTATTGAACACTACAAAGCCTCTCTGTAGTATACTAACAGATAAAGAAAAATGTTTAAATCCAATGGAGAAAGGTTCACTTTTCCTGAAGCTCTCTGATCTTTTGTGTTTTGGAGATTTGTGAAGGATAGCCTAGAATGAACCTGAAAGTTTGAGTAAAGAAGGATGTTGAAAGGTAAATGCTACTTGATGACACAACAAAAAGAAAAATACGAAGAACTGTTACAATTTAGCTCATCTCTCCTCTTAGCATCATATAAACTGCACACAATTTAAGCACTTCAGAAAGGATGGTTCTGTGTAAGTTCTTCCATCTCTTGGAAGATGTGTTTATAGAGACAGCTAGGTGACACAGTGGATAGAGCACTGGGCCTGGAGTGAGAAAGACCTGGGCTCAAGTCCAGCCTCAGACACTTACTAGCTGTGCAACCCTGTGCAAGTCACTTAACCTCTGTTTGTCTCAGTTTCCTCAACTGTAAAAAAAAATGGAGAAAATAATAGTTGTTGGGTTGTTGTGAGGATCTCATTTGACTAAATGAGATCCTCACAACACTTCTAAAGCCCTTAGCAGAGTGCCTGGTACAAAACAGACACTTAATGCTTATTTTCTCCCTCCCCTCCCTTTATAATACAGTTATACTCCAAATAATTCCAAAGCACAAAGACAAAAATCACAGCCAAAAGAAGTCCAAGGCTCCATACATCAATACAACATCACAACCCTACCCCCACTCAATTTATGCAATCAGAACTTTCCAGACAAAAAGAACCTTACAGAGATTACCTAGTCCAAATCTGATTTTATAAAGGAAAGTGACTTGCTCAAATTAACTCAGAAAGTGTGCCCAGCCTCCTAACTCCAGGCTAGTGTTACTCCCACTAAACTGTGAGGACCCTCACCTTTAAGGGGCAGTTTTCTTTTTCAATTTAATACAATTAATGCCATACATTCAGAAAATTCATATAAATAAAAATTTAAGATTAGATGAACAAGAAATACTTAGCTGTAGACTCAAAGGAGCCAGCTAAATTTAGCACAATAAGAGAAAATATCAATAGGAAGAATAACATACTTACAGGATCAGTTAGCATAGTTCTCAGATGAGATGACAGGGCTAAAACTGCCAAGCAGTTAAAAACAACACCGTTGATCATAGAGTACCAAAAGTCTTTGGAAGGCAGCAACATGACAAAAGTCACAACAAAGTCTGCATAGACAACTAGTAGCCATGTCATGACAGCGCAGACCATACCACAGCCATCCCGGATGAACCAAATTCTGTCTGCTGCATCAGCTTCAGATGAGGATGAGGATGAAGAATCATAATTCTCATTTTCACCAAGAAGGGGATGATGTTCCACATCACGGAACCTGTGCCCTGATGACTGCATGATTTCCTGGGCTTACCCTGAATGCAGGAGAAAGGCAATGTTTATGTACATGTAAACACAACATCAAAATCAATAAACAACAGAGCTGTCCATTGTGCTAGAACACATGCCATCTTGAATGTAACATATAAAATGAATTTTTTCTGTGGTCATTTAAAAATGTAATTGAGGTTTGAAAACAGATACCAAAGAATCAAAAATAACTCCAATTACTTCTGCTCTGAATTCCAATGGTTTTGACATTCAC